>NW_019154086.1:92353304-92515090 GCF_002288905.1 Enhydra lutris kenyoni
ATATATATATATATATATATATATATATATATATATATGAAACTGAGTAGTAAAACAAGAATCAAAAAAAACGATGTGGGAAACCCCTGCAAATCAGAATGTTCTCATCTGTTTTTCCTACTACAATGCTGAACAAGTTGCTATGACTCTGAAATTTCTTGATACACTAAAACATAGACATCTAAACTCAGTAAAATAAATGTCTTAAATTTACACTGTCAGGGGGTCAGACCCTTAGAAGGCTAAATAAGAGTGTGTCATAAATAGCAAAAGAATTTATATACTACATTTTTAAGAAAATAAAAACTTTAATGTTATTTATCAGTATCTCCAGTAGTCTAGTCTTAATAAAATAACATGGAAAGTTTCACTGGAGATTATTATTTACTAGAGATGTCATGAAAAGAGAATCATGACTGACTGCTCTATAAAAATGTGGTATAAATTCTCCATGATAATGAAATTTTATATCATATTATTAAGTAAGAAAATGGCCAAAATATTTCACAGAGTGTTCAATATAATTTGCTGTATAAAATGAAATTTTGTATTGTTCAAATTCAAAGTGCTGCTCATTGAAATTATTCATTTGAACTTCTCTGTGGAGAGGGAAATCAAAGCAAATACCTCCCCCAAATGAGTCATCCCATAACCACTATGGTTTTATGGTTCTGTCCAGAAAGAACTGAAGATAACATAACTAAGATCCATTTAAGATATAACTAAACCATCTTTTATACTTTTTGCTCACACATGTCTAATTGGATATGGAAAGCACAATAATTTGTTTCTAAAGCCATTTCTTTGGGAAAAAATAAGATGGAACAATGTTTTTCAAAGTGGTCCTGCAGATGTTAACTTTATGCATTTTACCCTGATACTTTTGAGTTAATAGTGTATACTGCTTCCACAAATTATCTCTCAAGGAATTAGGTGAAATACATCCTTCAGGTGAGTAAAAGCAAACATTGGAAGCTTCAGCTTTTACGAAGAGTATATTAACCTGGATTCTGAATTGGAAAACTTAAATAAATGTTTACCCTGTAATGATTTGGTTGTAATTGCCTAGCAGTGTAAGTATCGTTTCAATGCATTCTAATTATCATATGATTAAATAGTTAACAGTTTTAGATTAAAATGATGAAACTGTTCATTTCAGTTGAGAAAAAAGATTAGGGCTCCATTTTGAAAAACAGTTATTAGCCTTATCTGTACAAGTTTAACAACTTGGGAAATTAATAATAAATTCAGTATTATCAAAAACCAAGGTTTATTTTGTATAGGATTTACATTGTTATGAACTTTGCTTTATTGGGGGAAAAAAGTGCTATCTCCTGACCCTGGCAAAGAGAACTGGGAACAGGGGAGATCATGTTAGTAATCGTGTTTCTGTTCAGATATATCAAACATTTTTAATTTATGTCTGACTCAGTGGCCAAGCCAGTTTTATAAGTTAACTGTAGTAATAATTAATAAATTGCTATAGTAGATTTTCAACTATCAGAGCTTAAATACCATGCTGTCAGTTTCCTGTAGAACTTTTGGGTTTGCAAACAGGACTGAATTCTCAACATTGGATAAATAAGGATGAACATGTGTGCTAACATTTGTGTTTACTTTGAATTTTGTAAGATTTTCAGACTTCCAGCCTTCTCCTATTTACATTTTTCCCCAAATTGTTAAAAGTCGTCACATAATAGTAAATGTCAATGCCAAAATAAACACTTGCAACAGATTTTCAAACATATCTTGTCCGTGGATCTTTGCAGCAATTGGTGAACCTGAGAGTATAGATTGGTATAATCCTCAAGGAGAGAAGATAATTTCAACACAGAGGGTAGCAGTGCAAAAGGAAGGTGTCAGATCACGATTAACCATCTACAACGCAAATATAGAGGATGCAGGGATTTATCGTTGTCAAGCAACAGATGCCAAAGGACAGACACAAGAAGCTACAGTTGTTTTGGAAATTTACCGTAAGTCATGCATTTATTAATTGATTAAAATGTGGCTGTGAGCAAAAAAAATGCATTTAATAAAAACTGACACTCATGAAAAACTATGTGCTAGACAATATCCTGAGACCATTACAAATATCAGCTTATTTCTATTTTACCATAGTGTATCTCTAAAATTGAATAGATAATAAGAAATAGTAGATTATAAACACATAGATGGAGCCATTTCCGTTGGTTAAATAACAGAGATGAAAATGATTTAATATTCTCCAACCATTGAAAATCTTTTGGGTGAGTAGAGAACATTATTTAGTATTATGAAATTTATAAGGAGTACTTTTTCACACTAAAATGAAAGGTCAGGACTAGAACAAATGAAATTGCATATATGATAGCAGTGACCAGTCTAGAATGAGAATGGAGGAAGGGTCGGTGAACAGGAGTAAATACAGAAAAACTGCAAACTCATCTAGTGGAGAATAATATCTAGTTGGATTTTTCACCATCAGAACTTTTATTAATAAAATTTTCCATGCTTACACTTCATCTTATGACTTGAGATTGACTGCCTTCTACATTCTTTCCCCCTTCTTACATTTAGGAATCATTAACCTTTCTTTCTTTCTTTTTAAGAGTTATTGACTTATTTTAGAGGAGGGGAAAGGGCAGACAGAGAAAGAGAGACAGTCTTAAGCAGACTCTTAGCTGAGCAGGAAACCTGGCACAGGATTGAACCTCATGACCCTGAGATCATGATCTGAGCCCAAACCAAGAGTCACATGCTTAACCAACTGCACCACCGGGGTACCCCAAGAATCATGAAACTGTTTAAGAACACATTAAAGCCTGTTGACCCCCTAGGCTTGAAACCAGGCTCTATCACTTCCTTTTGTGGCTTTAGCAAATGTCTACCCTCTCTGTCTTCAGTTTTGTCATCTATAAAATAGATCTAATAGTATTGACTACCTCATACGTAAAGCTGTTTTAAGCACTACATTAATTTTTAATATTATATAAAGTTTTTAGAACAATGCCTTACAATTAATATGTGATAGTATTTCTACTACATTAATGAAAAATATCTGAAAAATTATAAAATTTTTAAAAATACTAACTCAAGGTACCTCTTTCTTAAAGTGTTATTATTATTACTATTACTACTATTATTGTAGAAACAAGATACGAAAAAAAGAAGGCAAAGCATTCCCACAGCATGACTTCCTCCTTGCTCTCCAGTGCAATTTGCTGGCACATTACTGACGTTTTTCCTGATTTCGACTTTGCCCCTACTCCTGTTAGTTTCAAAACTCCTAAAGAAAAAGATGGTATAGCTATTTATATGATCCCCACTGTACCTATTTCATAAATAGAAAAAAATAAATTGAAGTGATCATTTCACAGACATAGTATTTGGAAAGATTTTTCATTACTTTGAGTGATGAAAAGGAAGGTGCCTGATATTTTGTTTGTAAACTAAAGAAATGACTTTTTTTTTCCTGGCAAGAACAATGAATTACTTTTGTGAAAATTTTTAACAAGCATAAAGACCCATATTCTTTCATTCATTTGACACACTTATTGAGTGTCTATTACATGGCAGGCAATATTCTAAGTCCTAGACGCTCCGTAAAAAGAAAATGTCACTGGCACTTGGTGCTTATTATTTTAGTAAACAGAAAAACACAATGAATGAACTTAGACAAATACATGGGTGCTAGATAGACATGCTATAGAATTCTATAGTGAAGAAAATTAGTGTGGTAAAGAGAGGGAGAGTTGAATTGGGAAGAGAGAAGTTTATTTTATCTGTGAAGGTCGAGCGGAAATCTGAAGGAATTCAAAGGAGCACAAGGCCCGAGGATGGGAACAAACCTGGAGTATTCAAGGGATTGCAAAGAAGACAGTTTGTCTGGATCACAGGGACTAGGAAAGGAGAGAAGAAATCAGGATCAGAATTGTGGGGCTGACTCCACTTCACACAGGACCTCGTACAGCATTATGTGGACTACGAATTTTCCTCTCAAGGAGATGAGAAGTTCTTGAGTAGAGGAATTCTTTTTTTTTTTTTTTTAAGATTTTATTTATTTATTTGACAGACAGAGATCACAAGTAGGCAGAGAGGCAGGCAGAGAGGGAGAGACGGGTGGGGAGGAGGAAGCAGGCTCTCCGCTGAGCAGAGAGCCTGATGTGGAGCTTGATCCCAGGACCCTGGGATCATGACTTGAGCCAAAGGCAGAGGCTTTAACCCACTGAGCCACCCAGGCACCCCTAGTAGAGGAATTCTTACCCGGCCTAAGGTTTTAAAAGATCTAGCGTTAGCTGATGATTTCATCATCGCATCAATCAGATTTTGGAATATGTTACTGGGAGAAGAGAGAAATAATACTTTTGTGGTTTGTTTTACTTTCTTGAAACAGAAAAACTCACTTTCAAAGAAGTGGTATCTCCTCAAGAATTCAAACAAGGAGAGGATGCCGAAGTGGTTTGCCGAGTTAGCAGCTCACCTGCCCCTGCTGTCAGCTGGTTGTATCATAATGAGGAAGTCACCGCTATTTCCGACAGTTAGTATTTTGGTAACTCCCTAAATTATATGTTCTAATAATAGTGCAATTTTTAAAAAGACTCAATCTACCTGACTGCGTGTAGAAATTTTATTTTTTGGATTCCAAGCATCTAACAACTTAAACTCTGAAGTTGGGAGTTGGCAGATAATGGACCTCAGGCTCAATTCAGCCCCTCTGCTGTCTTTGTATGGTGTTGTGAGGTCACAGCCAAACCTGACCATTACATAGTAGCCAGGGCCACTTCGGGGACAAGGTTGAGCAGCTGTGACACAGATGAAGTGGCCAAAAAAAAAAAAAAAAACCTACAATATTTATCATTTGGAGATTTACAGAAAAGGTTTGTTGACCCCATCTTTTTAAGAAAAAATTAGTATAAACTGTATAAGGATAATAAGTAAATGAAGGACTCAGTCCTGATGCATTCATATTTGACACATTACAGTTCAAACATCATCCTCTGGACTCATCTATGTAATGTTAAAATAATATCTGTGTGAACCCTCTTATTATTCTGACAGTGTTCTTTCAAAAACACCTACATATTCTAAATATTATGGTAAGATGCATATGGATAATAGATGGAAAAATACATTCATTCAAATTGTCTTCATAATTTTGATTCAGACTGAGCTAAAATTCCAGAATAATATGACATCTGAAATTGAAAGCATAATTTGCTTACATTATGCTACTTTACCATTGTGCATTGGGAGCAGTTTCAATTTAGAATATTTTTCAATGCACCTGCATTTGCAGAGAGTTATGAAATAATTGAATCTTTTCAAATACTTTCCATCCTGGATGATTCCATTGTGTGTTTCTAAGAGCTAAAACTTATAGCATAAAGGAGAGAAAGCAGATAGTATCTATTTTTGAATATGTACAGAGGACATGTCATAATCACGTTTAATAGTCATTTTTTAAATTTTGAGACAATTTCTCTCATCCTAGCATTTTCAGCTCTTGTCACTTATTGACTACCTCTCTCTTTTTTTCTATTATAATAAGTTAGTGAGAAATCATACTTTATTTCCTCTTATTTTATTTCAGGATAACTACTTTATATTTCATTAGCTCATCACATGAGTACTTTGTGCAATGTATTTTCAGCTATTTTTTCCCTCAATAGTAAAGAAAAGGCAGTTCTTTTATAGCAGTTAGATGACAATGTCTAAACATTTTCAGATTGCCTCATCTTTGGCTTCAAGTGTACATCTGGTTTATTGTAAACCTTAATTACATGAAGGTTTTGAAATGAATTTTAGTTTTTAAAAGACACAGAGAACAAAAGCCTCAAAGCAGAGATTGATAGTTAAGTGTGACGGTAATGGAGGAGCGCTACTCTGTGCTATTGCTCACACAGTTTTTCCCAGCATCCAGGGACATGATTTGAAGCTGGAATGCCATTACGGCTCTACTCTTTCCTTGGCCTGGCAGCTTTGAATTTTCTAACAGCTCTGTATCTAATTCAGATTCTCTCTCTGTAAACAGTGGATTATTATCTCCAATTTCAACAATAGTTGTGAGTTTCAAATAAGACTTGCACATAATAAATATTTGTTAAATGAATGAATTAAATATTTGCGTACGTATCAGTTTTGCCACACAATGACATTTATCTTTCTCCTTCCTTCTCATTGAGTTTTTAAATCTTGAGAATCAGTGTTACCAGAATGATATGCACTCAGGTTATAACTAGAATAAAAAAATTGAATGTAGAGGAAAGTGACCAGTCTAGAGTAAACCTGGCTCAGAGTTGCATGGCAAGCAAAGAAAAAAAAAGGCACATTCTTTTTTGTCTTTTTAACTTTAGAATATAAAGTATTTATGTGGACTGTGAGGAAGGACAAACTTTTCTAACCTTTTAATATTGGAGAAACACTCCACATGGTTCATTGTTGAACAATTTGCACATTCATAATGGATTTACAAGAAATAATATTCTTTACCTGATTATACCTTCAATGGCCCCTTTATTAGAGCTAATGGAAGAAGATTAAGTTTATAACTATGAAAAGAACATGTAAGGGGATTTGAAATAATGTAGTGTGTCCAGGTAACTTTCTGAAGCTTTAACGTGGTATGTGAGTAAAGTTTGCAGGCTCCAGATGACATAATGAAGGTTTGAAAATGTCCATCTTATTAGCCATGCTTTTGGTAGCAGCTGTATGGCAGATATTTATAATTGAAATCCCAATAGGATATTTGAAGTGGAGGTTTTCCATGTTGCCTGTTGAAAGAAATCCATCCGCTAAAGAGAATTCAAGCATTTAGGGAGTAAAGGTGGCATTTTGTTACAAAAGTTGAATATCCCAGTGGCGGGATATGCTATTCCAGATGCTCATTCGACCTCAGCCAATTTGAAAGTTGTCCCTAAAATATTCTAAATGCTTTGATCATTGACTAATGAGGTACCCTGTTTCCATCAAAAACTATGGGTAAAATAATATTGTTCAATATTCTTTTTATGTAACCTACTTCCAATATCAGAATTCATTCAATTTTGAACTACGTGTTGAAAACCTAGTATGTGCCATCTAATGTGCTGGATGGTGGCTAGTCCTAGTTAACTAGATAAACAACTTCACTGCCTTCAAAATACTAATGATCTAGTAGAAAAGATTAATAGAGAAATGAATGAAAACAAGGTATACTGAGGTCTATTAGAAGGAAAGTGCAATGATAGAGAATGATAAAGAAAGAACATCTCAACTTGGGGGTTTTTGTGATTTTATTTTATTTTTTTTTCAGTGTTCCAAGATTCATTGTTTATGCACCACACACAGTGCTCCATGCAATACGTGCCCTCCTTAATACCCACCACCAGGCTCACCCAACTCCCCACTCCCCTCCCCTCCAAAACCCTCAGTTTGTTTCTCAGACTCCACAGTCTCTCATGATTCATCTCGCCCTCCGATTTCCCCCAACTGACTTCTCCTTTCCTTCTCCTAATGTCAACTCAACTTGTTAGGGCAAAAGAAGGTGTCCAAGATGCCTGCTGAAAGAGAGAAGTAACCCTTAATTATGAGAAAGAGATTAGCCAGGCAAAGGGTGGTGGGGACTTTTCAGGAAGGGGAAACACCATCTGCAGCAGCCCAGAGGTGAAAGACATCATGAATGGTGCTTTTCAGAAACTAGAATCAGTTCATTATAATGAGAATTTATGAATAAGTGCAACTAGAATACTTATACTAATAGATAAATATAAACCAGGAGTGATCATAAAGACTAATAAAAGAGGAAACTAGAAAGGAAGGTTGAGTCAAGTCATTATGGCCTTGGCATCTCTGTAAAGGAATCTGGCATTTATCCAAAGAGAACATCACTGAAGGATTTTAATCAAGGCAGTGACATGACCTGATACGTATTTGAGAAGACTGTTAGTTCTTCATTGAGGAGAATGGATTGGATGGCAGTCAAGACAAAACTCCAGGCACTGATAACAGTTCAGACCCTAATGAAATAATTGCTGAAGGAGAAGGAGATTTAGACCAAGTAATGATAAAGGGGGAAGTGACAGGACATGGGGTTTGATTGAATATGCAGATGGAGAGAGATGGAGAAATCAAGGATGGCTCAAGGAATTTGACTTGGGCAAATAGTTCAATATAAGGACGTGAAGACAGACCTGGAGAGACCATATGAGAAATTTCAGGTGGAGATAGTAAACGAAACTTTAAATTTGCTGAAATTAAAATATTTACAATCCTTCCCAGTAGCTATATCTGGTCTACCAGTAAGCACTTTTATAGTCATATAATGGTCTGATCTGAAGAAAAATTGTGTCTCAAAATATAGATGGTGATTGAAGCCATGAGAATAGATGAGACCAAACTTCAGTGGCTGGGGAATGAGAAGAGGGCTAGAAAAAAATCTGCTTGAAGGAGCATAAAGCAGATGCTTATTGAGTATTATCTTAGTTCACTTATTTTTCTGACTGCAATAATGAAAATTTGGTTTTTAATAAAGTTCTGTATAATTGAGAAAAATGAATAATCTCTAATACTCAGATAGTTCTAATGTCCATTGTTATGTGTGGTTGAAGCAGTGCTCTCTTCAAATGTTTTCTGCCATTTGATAGCTTACTAACATCATTCCATGGACTTTACATACATACCTAGAATTTGACATGAGATTTTCATGTAGTTTGTTTTCTGTTTTGAAACATCGATATGTATTTCAATTTAGCAGGTAACTACTGTTTTCCTAATATTCTAATAGTTTTCTCTCAGCCAGTAGAAGTAATACATTAAAATGGCCATTTGAAACTAAAATTTTACCATTAGAAGAAACACTGATTTATTCCCATCAAATTATGTATTATATACATTCAAATGATTTTCCTTGTAATATCAAGTATTGCATTCCTGATTAAAATAATTCTTCCCCTTACAATTTTTTAACTAAATACACTATAACCATTAAAGAACATTAGAGTTAAATGATAATACATATTTTAGCAATTTAAAAATATAATATTACAGTTATCAAGGTATGATTATATGCATCCCAATCTAAATTTGAACTTCTTAAGTTGATAATTGCTTCCCACCCTAATTTCCAGCCACATGCTTGAATAGATCTTTTCATTGACCTTGAAACATTCTAAATTTTTATGAGTTCTGAGTTACTCGAGGACTTCTTGTGAGTTTAAATTTAAAATTTCTTGCCGATTCTTTTTCTTCAAGCTTCCTTGGAGAAAAGGAAAATTTACCAGGGGAAAGCATCTGCATAAATATTTGTGTCTCTCTTCTTAGGGTCAACTTAAAGAAGAAATAAACATTATGGGAAAGTTTATGGAGTAATCCCCCCTTGTCTATGGGGGATACATTTTAAGACCCCCAGTGGATACCTAAAATGAAAAATAGTTCCAAATCCTATACTGTTTTTTCATTAAAAAAAAAAAAAACTATGATAAAGTTTAATTTATACCTTAGGCATTTAATTTATAAATTAAGAGATTAAGAGCAATTGCTAATAATGAAATAGAACAATTGTAACAATATGCTATACAAAAGTTGTGTGAATGTGACCACTGTCTCTCAAAATAGCTTATTGTACTGTACTCACCTTTTTTTCTTTTATGACATGATGATACAATGCCTATGCGATGAGATGCAAGAGATGATGTAGGGTTAGGCCTATTTTAATCTCTGATAAAGTGTCAGAAGGAGGATCATCTGCTTCCAGACCATGGCTGACTGCAGACAAATGAAACTGTAGAGGGCAAAACCATGGATGGGGGTTGGGGGAGTTTACTGTACTTCCTGAGCTGATAAAATCATGTCTGCAGCTTTATAATCAATATTATCCATCTCTGGGATCCTCTGAATCTACTTATTTCTACTCTTTGTTTATTTTCTCTCTTGCTTACCTGTAGGGAGCATAGTCCTTCCATAGTCTGATCACTTCCCTATTTGTATTTGTAGCCCAAAGTAGAATTGCTATGGCATTAAGGAATTGCATTAAGGAATCGCTATGACAGGTGAACCCCAAACCTGAGTTTAACCCCAAACTGCCTGATATCATAGCAGTTTATTTCTCAGTTATACAAAGTCCAGTTGACAGCAAGGGTGGGGGTAAGAGTATACCCCACACATCCATTCAGCGCTCCAGGCTGAGGGAGGCTCTAGCTTTTACTCATGTGGTTTCCATGTTTGCCCTAACCCATCAAGCCAGCAGATAGGGAAAGAGCAGTAAACACTGGAACAGGTCCAAAAAATAACATTTAATGGTATAACAGTAAATATCCCAGAGATAAGCACCTTAAACTAATGGGTCCAAGGGGTCAAGCTTGTATCTCTTATTTACCAAAGTATCTCAAATACTGTAAATACCAACTAGATGATGTCCAATGATGTGTTAATTAATGAAATTGAAGATACTGCTTTTGCAACATGTTTTAAAATAAGACTAGACGTCAGACCATTCTTTACTAGACGAGAAGGGAAAAGGTCTTAACACTGCAACAAGATTGCGATGATTAAAAACTCAGGCCAGACACTGTGGAAACACTGTCAGACTGAGATGCTGGCTAGGCTAGTCAGATTATCTGAAGCAATCAGCTAATGCATGCCCGCTAACAGCTTATTTTTAATGTATATTCATGTGCATATAGTCACACCTAAAATGAAATCTTGAAATAAAATTAAGTCTAATCTGTTCATTCCTGAAGTGGATTATCTGCATTTAGAGAAAAAATTCAAATAAGTTAGAGATATGGCCACTTTATATGTCCTCTATGTGACTTGAATATTATTGTATCATTTAGCTGCCTCCTCGGGGTATGCAGAATTATTAATTTAATTATTGTGTGAGGAAGGCTGTTCAATCAATTTTCTAACCACCCCCCACTCAAGTTGCTACAAAATGTCTTCATGTCTGCAATATCTAATCTCTCAACCTTGTTCTTTTGTGTATCATTTCTGCATTCAAAGTACCAAGGGGAAAATAATGGCCTGACCATTTTATGTGGAAATAAAGTCTCGAATGTGTTTTAGAAAAAAAAGATGTAACAAGGCAGTGTGGAGTGGAAAAATTGAAGCCATGAAATTACATTTTACTTTCAAATGCGAATTTGTTTGTTGATGAAAAGTTTGATAGTGTCAGACAAGTGCCATATTTTAACTCTTGGCAATTTAGAGCACACTGGACTCTGCTTTCAATTACTGATATCATTTCCTCCCCTTTGCTTACTTTCCAGATCGCTTTGCTATGCTAGCCAACAATAATCTGCAGATTCTCAACATCAATAAAAGTGATGAAGGTATATACAGATGTGAAGGAAGAGTGGAGGCTAGGGGAGAAATTGACTTCCGTGATATCATCGTTATTGTTAATGGTAAGCAGCAAATAATTTGTACCTATTTTATTATGGCATGTTAGCAATATATTTATTGAAAGGGCAGCCAGTGAATACGACGTTCCTAGTATACCTCTTCTCTACCTGGAGGAAATCTCCTCACCTCAGCGATAGCGTCTATTACATTGTGTGTAACCTCAAGGGCAGGATCCGTGACTTATGCAACACCATCATCTTTTTTACAGAGTCTTATAAGAGAATCATTGCCTTTTGTTGGCTTTGTAGTTGTTGAAAGAATGCCAAGTGAAACATAGTTAAGTATCATACTAGATTTTACTTTTAAATTGCATGACTCCCATGTTGTTTAAATGAATCTATTTAACAATTTTGTAGGTTTTCTTAAATTTAAAGTTAATAATTGTTTCCACAAGGAGATTAATAACTAAGTTTATGGCATCATGATGACATCTCTTCTTCCAAACTAGGCTTCTCCTGCTATATTTCCTGCCTGTGTTAACATGACATTCTGTGAGGCCAGAAGATATTTTAAGGTTATCCTAGTTGTCTCTATTTTGGTAATCTAATCTGTAAATGACATGTCACCTCATTTTTTTAACATCTCTTAAATATATTCTACCATGATGCCCTCCTTAAGAGTGAAGCCCTTTCATTAAAAAAAAAAAAAAAAAAAAAAAAAAAAATTTTTTTTTCCCCCCTTGAATTGCTACAGATTGTCTCCTCTACTCTCAGGCTCATAATTTCTACTTTTATTTATTTATTTTTTAAAGATTTTATTTGTTCATTTGACAGAGAGATCACAAGTTCACAGAGAGGCAGGCAGAGAGAGAAGGGGAAGCAGGCTCCCTGCTGAGCAGAGAGCCCGATGCGGATCTCTATCCCAGGACCCTGAGATCATGACCTGAGCCAAAGGCAGAGGCTTAAACCACTGAGCCACCCAGACGCCCCATAATTTCTACTTCTTCTCCATCCAACCTTTCAACACTTAAAATTGTCAGTGCTTCCCATTACCTTCAAGACAAAGTCAAAAATGCTTTTTTTGGCATAAGAAACCTTTTATGATCACCAGCCCCTCTTCCTTAACATTCAGCCATGAGCAGCCTATGTTTCAGACATATGGAAATACTGGTAGTGACACGACACAAATGTTCTTTTAGTTTTTTCTTCTGCTTTAAAATAACAAGTTAGGGGGCACCTGGGTGGCTCAGTGCGTTAAAAGCCTCTGCTTTCAGCTCAGGTCATGATCCCAGGGTCCTGGGATCGAGCCCCACATTGGGTTCTCTGCTCAGTGGGGAGCCTGCTTCCTCCTCTCTCTCTCTGCCTGCCTCTCTGACTACTTATGATCTCTGTCTGTCAAATAAAAAAAAAAATCTTAAAAAAAAATAGAATAAAATAACAAGTTAGGGGTGCCTATGTGGCTCAGTCGGTTAAGCGTCCAACTTTTGATTTTAGCTTGGGTTATGATATCAGGGTTGTGAGATCGAGCCCTTATCAGGCTCCATGCTTAGTGTTGAACCTGCTTAAGATTCTCTATGTCCCTCTCCCGCTGCCCCTACCCCTCTAAAAAATAAAGTAAAATAAAATAACAAATTATTGATAACTATAATGACAGGATTCTATAAGCAGAATGTCATTTGTTCTTTTTAGAATAGGCAAAATATAAAGCTGAGGAGTTAGCCACATGTTTCCTGTAAGTCGGGAAGGATGGAGAAATAAATTTGTGTCTTCTTCTGATTCCTATCTTCATCCTGCCATGAGCTATTTCTCCAGTTTCTTGAAGACTGGAGAGCACTAGGAATCCCATATAGATCTGAAAGAGTTCTTTGGCTGAGTAATATTCCACTGTGTACATGTACCACATCTTCTTTATCCACTGATTTGTTGATGGACATCTGGGCTCTTTCCATAGTTTGGCTATTGTGGACATTGCTGCTATAAACATTGGGGTGCAGGTGCCCCTTTGGATCACAATGTTTGTATCCTTTGGGTAAATACCTAGTAGTTCAGTCATTGGGCTATAGGGTAGCTTTATTTTTTAACTTTTTGAGGAACCTCCACACTGTTTTCCAGAGTGTCTGCACCAGCTTGCATTCCCACCAACAGTGTATGAGAGTTCCCCTTTCTCCACATCTTCGCCAACATTTGCTGTTTCCTGATTTGTTAACTTTAGCCAGAAATCTTATCATTTGCAACAACATGGATGGAACTGGAGGGTATTATGCTGAATGAAATAAGTAAATCAGAGAAAGACAATTACCCTATGGCTTCACTCATATGTGGGATTTAAGAAACAAAACAGAGGATCATAGGGGAAGAGAGAGAAAAGTAAAACAAGATGAAATTAGGGAGACAAACCATAAGAGACTCTTAATCTTAGGAAACAAACTGAAGGTTGCTGAAGAGACAGGGTTGGGGGGGTGAGGGGATGAGGTAACTGCATGATGGGCATTAAGGAGGGCATGTGATGTAATGTGCACTGGGTGTTATATGCAATTGATAACTAAATACTACATCTGAAATTAATGATATACTCTATGGTAATTACTTGGATTTTTAAAAAATAGCAAAAAATAAGTAAAAACAAAAGTTCATCGGTCTTTCACTACCTACAGCAAAGGTAGTTTGACCACAAAGTTCATGCTGAAAGAGGAAAAGAATATGAAAACTCTGTTATCATTTTCTCTCCTTCTCGAAGTTTATAATTAATTGAGATTAGTGGATAATATAATGGAATAGACCAGATGGTATGACATAGAAATTAGGCAGTCTGGTAGAAATTACACATGCTAATGGAGGAGACCAAAGGGCCAGGGCTTCAGAGGAGAAGATTTCTTTTTTAGAAGTAAAGAGTCTGGTATTTATTATGAGTACTATAGTCCAGAGGTTTGACCTTCAACACAGGGGGCAGATTTCAGTGCATGAAGAATAGGTTTAAAATAGAGGTGTGTATCTATATATGTATCTCCATGTATTTCTATTACCAATAAACATCTCTAAGCTATTTCTTTCTATTATATATAGTAAACAAAGATAACTTACACTGTTGAATTTAACTATTAACAACTCTTTACTGTGCCTTATTTCCAAAATAGTTTATGGTGGCATATAAAAGTGTATTTCGTTACAGACAAGTCATTGTCCTGAGTATTCTTTCATGAAAATGGGAATTATTAGTTCTTACATGTCGAGTTTTGGAGGCAATATATAAATTTTTACTGTTATATGTTTTATATATGAATATGTCAGTGTCAAATTATGCACATATTTTTACACTAAAACAGTAACTCAAGTATGATATTTAAAAGGAAGTATTGGGGCACCTGTGTGGCTCCATTGGTTAAGCATCTGCCTTGGGTTCAGGTCATGATCCCAGGATCCTGAGAAAGAGCCCCACATCAGGCTCCTTGCTCCATGGGGAGCCTGCTTCTCTCTCCACCTGCTGTTGCCCTGCTCAAGCTCTCTCTCTCTTTCTCTTTAAATAAAATATTTTTTAAAAAAGTAAGTGTTATTTGACAGACATAACATGTTCTCCCCTTATTAACTACTTTGTTATTGTAACTTCTACCTTCATATATTTAATACGTGTTCTAATCTGTTTCCATACTAGTTTATCAGTGAATGTTTATACATGACTATATGTGTTTTGAAGGAGGCTTTATTTGGGTATGAGCGTGTTCAGTTAACAAAGTTCGAATCTTCAAGTCCATCATGGTGTGCACTCAGACTGGGATATTCAGTTCTGCATGTCTGTTCCTATTATGTCAGAGTTCACAAGTAGATAACAAGGGATTGTGTTCTTTTGTGCCACTCAGATCAATCACGTAGGTGGTTTTCTGTTCTGTCTGCATCACACTGAGCCTCCCAAAGGCAAATCATTCTCCTTCCACATCCCAATTTCCTGTAACAGAATCGACTACAGATCCTAATCTGCCCTTTACCCGAACACTGCTTTATCTCCACTTCTTCTAATTAGTCACATTTTCCCTTTATGGTTACCAATTCTCAAACCTTAGAATTCCTGGCACCACTTTTCTTCAAAATAACAGTGTTCACAAAAATCAACCATTGATTTATTCCTCTTCAGGAAGATGCAGTTGGACCCTGTCAAGGGAATGCATTGACTGATGCCACCAGTTCGTCTGTGCTTTGCTCTCACATTCTGCTTTTACCTCAGCCAGAAAAAAATCATTCTCCTCCAGTCTTATTGACTCTTGTGCTGCTTACTGGTGACTGGCTCCTTTTAAATTTTGAACTCTCCTTAAAAGTATCCCCCTATTAGTTATCTCCTGTAAAACCTCTTGAGGACATTGCAATGAAAAGTTGAAGGGTCCAAAAAATAATAATAAAATAAAAGCAGTAGCTTTATCCATGTTATCTTTTCTTTCTTCAGTTACAAATTTGACTTGTTCTATGACCTTTTCCTCAACTTATGTTGAAAACCCTCTCTCTTAATTGATACTGATTTTTACCCTAAACTGATTTGGATTTTATCTTGGACCTTCTTTACTTGTCTCCTTCCTCCTCAAGTACACTGGAATCCTGAAAGAAGCCTCCAGGCAACTATTTATGGACATTTCATTTCTCCCTTATAAAATCTTGGGTCTGGAAGAAGCTCTGCTCTTTCTTTTATTTTTTGCTCTTTGAAAACTTCTCCCTCACATTTCCTTTCTTCCGGTTCATACACTTTTGTTTCAATAATTAGTTGAAAGATATTTTTGGTAGGTTCCTCTGTGGTACCAATAATCCTAAATATTAGGAATTTTTTTTCTTATCTCCCTCTATGACTTTCTTACTATATTTCTCAATGCCTGTGTATAGTTTTTCACAAATATCTATCTCTCCTCCCTTAAAGAGGTTATATGTTACTGCTCATTGACCTGTGGATTATGGTGCTTCCAGTGGAAGAGTTAGAAACCCACCCAATTGATGACATGACTTTTTTTGGCCAGTGGCTTATAAGCAAACACAGTAGACACTATGACTGAACTCAGGTTGCTAGAAGAATCACATGTTTCTTATTATGTTCTTTCCTTCTGACATAAAACTAACATGCCACAAGGAGAGAATTCTCTTTCACCTTGAACACCATGATGAAGACAAGTGAAGCAGAGTCCCAGCTCATCTGCAGGTGCAGACACATTACATAAATAAGAAATAAAGTACTTTTTTTTAAGCCTGAAATTTAAGGGTCATTTGTTATCACAGAAAAGCAGACAAATGCAATGCCAGTGGCTTTTTCCTATTTAAAATAAGCAAATTAAATACTGTCTGACCTAGGGGTACTTCTGAAATTACTTCCCTAATATGGCACAGACATCTTATAATCCTACTTTCCCCTCATAATGATCATTTTTTATGATTTTTCTATCACCTTATCTCAAAATATTAGAATTTCAACTTAAGACTTTTGACTGCAGTTTCAAATATTAATAGCATAAAATAACATAAAATAATCAACTTTACTAAAATCCTTTATTGTTTATGGGGAAGCTGAATACAAAACATATACTAAAGGAAATTTTTATAGATATTAATGGACTATTTTATAATAAAAAGGGGTACCTATTGTAGCTGAAGGGGAGACTTGGTATTTGGGATAAATCTATTGATGAAAAGGTGTTACCTTGTAGAAGATCAAATAAAGCAGCATCTGCAAATGCAAAAAGAGGTATGATGTGAAAAAACATCCAATAACTTAACTGTTACTGGAATGTGATATTTTGGGGATGGAGTAATGGTAAGGTTAGATAAAGCTGGAAAGTAGGTAGCCAGGTCATGGGGAACTATGGACTCTCTTCTATGAGGCTAAGATGAGCTGACATAGAAGAACAGGGAAACTAGAGAACAAGGAAGTCGACAGAAGGATGGAGGGAGGGAGAGCAAGTGAGTTAGTTCAAGTGAGAGATAATTAGGGCCTGTGCTAAAAGACAAAGAAATAAAGGAGAAGACAGATAATAGGGTGATATTTGAAGCAAATACATATGTGTCACAGAGGCTAGAGCAATCAAAGTTCATTTGAAGACTTTTACTGTAGGTTCTAGATTTCCAATACAATAAATGCAAACAAAAGTGACCAACAAAGTATGAACTGAAATATATCTGCTGAATTTGACTATTATGAGATTACAAGAGATGTTAGGGTCAATGATATCATTTGAGTAGTCTAGAAAAATTCATACTGCAATGTCTTGAAGAATGCACATTGTACATTGATTTGAAGAATGAAGGTAGCAAAGGCACAGCATTTGTTACCTCAGCTAATTGGAATCAGATGTTAAATGGGAAACATCACAAGGTTGAATTAGACTAGAGGAAGTGGTTGGGGTTCTCGGACACTTATAAGGAAGATATTCCTTGAATATAAGGAGAATATCTTTTATGTTGACCCTGGAGGAAGTGAGTCAAAAATGAGCTAGGATGTGGTTAAATTAATTCAAGGATAGGTCTGGTTGATAATTTGAGAGAAATCTTGCCACATGACTTCCATATTCTATTTTCAGTCATCTGGCTTCCTTCATCTGAAAAACATTGATGTGTTCTGGATAGTTCTCAAATATTTCTCCATACTTTTATGTGTTTACGTCTTCTCTTTATTGAATTTTCAAGTAAGATTTGTAACATACCTTAATTTTTTTCACGAATCTTCCAGTGGCTGCTGTCCTTTTATTATACCTTATTATATTATTACATATTTGATAAATTGGCTGGCTATCTTCTCTATAAATTCCTGAACTCTTTTTACTAGATTATTATATTATGCACCCATCCACATGTACATATTATTGTATGATATCCAAAATCTTGGATACATTTCTTTAAAGGAGAATTAAAAATAATTTCTCTTTTTAACCCATGCTCATTCTCCATCAGGTTCCTGGCTCTTAGATAAGTAGAATGCTCTCTAAAACTACTCAGAAAATGTCCATATAAATGACAGATCTGGAAATAACTTTTAAATTTAAAGTGTAGTCAATAGAGAGTTATTTTTATAAAATGCTCTTTTAAAGTATAATGATTCATTATTTTTCGAATCTTTTGTAAATTTGTGGAGAGCGATCCACTAATTGCCAATTCAAACTTGGGATAATGGAGGCAGGAACAATTGAGAATGGATGAAAAACACCTAAGAGTATAATTTTAAAGCAATTGTGTCTTTAGTCTTCCTTTGAACATTAAAATCAACAATAAATGACAATGGCCAGAGATATTTGTGCAAGTACATGTCAGAATAGAGAGTGTACTTTGTTAATGCAGTGGCCCTCAGGCAGTGATTTTTGTATTCCTACCCATTTTCTAGCCATTTTTTAAAATTAAGAAAATTGGAAAAAGTACTTTCCTGTTTTAAAAATGAAACGTCAGAATTTTCCTCTTTAAATTTTATGCAATGTTATATAACATAAAGGATATATAGAAAAATAAAAGACTGTGAACTAGCCTCTTGTGTATCAATAATACGACTGAATTAACCATTCAGAGCAATAGTTTAAGTCTGTTTAATTACTGTAAATTATGATGGAATTATTAATTTATAGCAATAATATATAAATCACCAAAGAGTCAGTAAATAAACACTTGTCAAAACCAGAATATTTTCTGATATTATTAAATATTTTTACCCCTAATGATCCCATTAGGTATCAAAGATTAGAAGTCTGAGACTATAAGGGAGAATTTATTTTCTTTTTATTCTTATCCAACGGTATTTTAGAAATTTCCATAATAAAGAAAATGTGATGGATTATGTTAGCAGAGAGTCCTGTTCCCCAGCCCCATTTCTTGAATTGGGCCAAGAAAGAAGGCAGAGCCAAACTCTTAAGCGAGCAAGCATCAAAGTGAAAGTACTCTTAAGGTTGGGGAGTGGGCAGTTGTCAAGGTTGTCTTTTCTTTTTATGTTTACAAAGTTCTGAGTCATTGCAAAGGTGGTCTCTGACTGAGATTGCTTTCAATCATCTAACAAACTCCTCCTACCTGTCAGGAGCGGGAGTTTTTGGCTCCCTAGGGTCTTTGTCAGAGCTCTTATGCAGCCTTCCCCTGCAGGGAGGGGGGTGAAAACTACAATGTAAATGTATTATTATGAAGTTATAGGTTACTATAGGACAGGAGTTATAGGGAAGAATGTATGCTAACCCACTGGGGTCTTTTCCTGCTGTTTGGAACTTGGTTCCTGTTGGGTCCATGGTCAAAAGAACGAGACTGATACAAAGCAAAGGTCAAGCAAAGCTTTATTTCGCCTAGCATCGAGAATCAAACTGACCGGTCAGGGCCTTCTCTTGCAAAGAGGCGACCTCTCTCTGCCTTACAGACTAGCTTTTAAGGGCAAAGGCCATGTGGTTGGGCCTGGCCATGCACAGGTGGCCAATGAAATTGTAACACACAGAGAAAGCTGCACAGTCCTGCTAGGTCTCACATAAGTGACCAATTGAATTATAATTTACCCTAGTAGATATTTGAACTAGCCTATCACCTTAGTCAGAATTGGCGCCCAAAAGGCAGGACCCACACTCCTTGGTAGCTAGGGAGACAGTATGCGTGCTCTACTGATTGGATACCTCCACCTGGCCTGACCCGCCCTTGTATTTGGGCTTTGTTACCTGGGACTGGTTTCCTGGGCTTGCTTTTAAGTAAGTCCCCTGGAGGGGGGGTGGGGTCAGTTTAAGTTTTACTGCATAAACAACAAAATGACTGTTTAATCCAAGATGGAATAGCTCTGGCTAAACAGGCCCTTACAGTTCCCACCCATTTTTATCATTTCCAAATCACCTATTCCCTGCTCATATCCAGCTAAAGTGCATACTCCATTAGATAGATAGATGATAGATGATAGATAGATAGATAGACAGATGGATCACCTACAAATATCTAAGGACATTTTTCTTTGTCTTTCCTCTCAGATAATTAGTGTCAATAGTTAATATAGTTTCTTCCTTTTATTCAATCTGTATTTTTTTTTTTCCCTCAGAATTTTCTAAGTACACTTAAAGGGCATAATATTGTATTTGCAAGGGTATAGAGAAGCATACATTTATTTTACAACCTATTCCTTTCTATTTCTGATTATAAGAGAAGGCAGAATTATCCCACCGTGTGAATCAGATCCCGGCTCTGAACTCAACCATTCTCTGGATGGCAGTGTCCTGCATAGGTAGAGATTGGTTTTTGTAATTTTTCTCTAACACTTGGTTAATAAGTGCAGAAGTGAACACTACCATTTGTGAAAGCAAGAATGAAAATTTCAAGAAATCTATAGAGGACACAAGATACTGCAATGATGAAAATATTTTACATTTTATGGAATAAATCAGTAAAGTAAAAGACACCATCAACATACTATCTGGCGTTGTGCAGATGAATGACATTAAGGACAATTAGTGTCTAGATTTCATTCATGACATTCATGAGTTCTGTTCTTCAAACTGGGTTGCACCAAGGGATGACCGAGGAAGCAGTGTCTCTATTTAATTCATATTGCAAGTTACTTATGATCAGTATCTCTTGCTTTCACTTTTTTTTTTTTTTGCATCACGCCCAGTGGTTTTCAATAAAAGTGTAGGTGGCCAGAGCATGTGTCTTTTTAACAGTGGAAACAGTTAAGAAACAGAAAGAGTTCCATTTAAGTTAGATATGAATTAAGTAAACACCCAGTTACAAGTAAAACTAGTTCCCTGTACTGAACACATTTTGAAACACAGTATGGTCTGCCCCTTTATGAAGGTACACTTAGTTTTACTAGGATAAATGAGTGTGCAATCTCTGTGTCAAATAAGTCTTCTGTCACAACAACAACACACACACACACACACACACCCCCCTTAGCTTGATTTCTATTTCCCCTATAAGACTTAGTTCAAGTATCATTTCTAGCAAGCTTTTCCCAATTTTACCTGCCTTGTTATCTGACTTCTTCACCTTGAGATCTCATACCATTAGAAAATTTTATCTCTGTAAAATTTGAAAGGACTCACCAAATTCCATTCAGTATGCTCACATGAAGGTCTTATTTTAAAGGAAAGAGGAATGTGCAGCAACAGGGAAAGAATGCAGGGAAACATCAAGGAGGCCTCCAGGACACAGTTCCCCTGCAGGAGTTCCTCCAGGGCCCTGTTTGCACACAAAGATGCTCTTTGCCTTGAACCACCACTATCTGAATGAGGAATCTCTGAGAAGCTCTTAGCTCTCAGTGGGGGGTCCTTAAGTAATTAAAGCAGGTTTTACCAATTGGTTAGTCCAGGTACAAACTATTAGTGTAGAAATGTTTGGGGATTCCTAGGGGAGTTTCTGGTTCATCATAAATTCCAAAGCCTTTATCTTTGTCCAAAGTCAAATAACAGACATCCAAGCATCCCCAAAGGTATTTTTCGAACTTTTTCTGCAGAGCTATTAACCAACTCCATCACTACAACCTCTCCCTCAGTGTACGTTTCACACTGATTTGAAATTATCTATCTATGTGTGAAATTTTTTCAAACTAGACCGTTAATGCTTCAAGAACAAAGGTAATATTTTATAGCATCAAGAAATACCTTAGAGTTTTGGATATAGAAAGCAGTTAACTTTTAGAATAATGTCTTCAGTTTTTAATTATTTTATACTAAAGTAACATTACCCCAATCACAGGAGATATTTTAATTCAATAATTATCATGGCTTACCTTTTTTTCTCTTTAAAGAATAATCCAAAATAATCCAAATTATTCTAGTATTACCTTGAGGACATTATACTACCCATTATACGACCAATCTACTAATCCAATTTCAGTTACCTTGCATGTATTTTAACAGTCTTATTGAGTTTATATATATATATATATATATATATATATATATATATATATATATTTATATATAATACATAAAATGTATTTAAAATGTCATATATATACACATACATATGTACATATATGTATGTGTGTATATATATATATATATATATATATATATATATATGAATGCCAAGTATATAATATGAACCAATCACCATAATCAGGATAATAAATTTAAATGAATAGACCTATTACCCACAAAACTTCCAAGAATTTATGTAAAAGTAATCTTGCAGGGGCACTGAGTAGCTCAGTCTTAATCAAGAGGTCTTAATCAGGTCTTAATCAAGGTCTTAATCAAGACCTGATCAAGACCTGAGATCAAGCCCCTCACCAGACTCTCCACTGGACATGGAACCTGCTTAAGATTCTCTCTCCCTTACTCTCTACTCCCCTGCCCAGCTCCCCGTCTCTCTCTTTCTTTAAAAATAAAATAAAATAAAAGTAAAATAAAAATAAAAAATAAAAGTAGTCATCCAGTATATACTCTTCTAAGTGACTTTTTTCAATCAGCAAGATTATTTGGAGATTCACCCATGTTTTTTCTTGCAAAAAATACTTCATTTCTTTGTATTGCTTAGTAACATTCAATTTTAGGAATATTTCATGAATTGCTTATCTATCCACACAAATGACTATTTGGGATCTTCCAAGTTTTTGGCTTACAAATAAAACTGCTATAAAACATTTGTATATATGAGACTTCGCATGGGTATATTCTTTTATTTCTCTTGGGCTAATACCTACAAGAAGTATGACTAGATCATGTGCTGTGTATATGTTTAAACTTCTTTTAAAACATCCACCAAATCATTTTCCAAAGTGGTTGGGCTATTTTATACTCCCCAAAGCAGTGTATTGGCCTTTCAGTTGCTCCACATTCTTAGCAAAATTTCCTATGGTCAGACCTTTTAGGATTAGACATTTATTAAGTGTTTAGTAGTTTCATATTTGAAGATTTAGTTTGCATTCCTCTAAGGACTAAGGAAAATCAAGCATCTTTTCATACGCTTGTTTACCTTGTATCAGTTTTCTTTTAAAATCTTTAATCAGCTTGCTTTACTGGATTATGTTCTTCTAATGGAGATTTCAATTGCATTGACCCTAATCTTTCAGGGGAAATATTCACTCTTTCAGTGTCAAGTATATGGTTAGCTGTTGGCTTTTCAGAGATGCTCTTTATCAGGTTGAAAAGCGACCTTTTGCTAGATTGGTAAGAAATTTCATCAATAATGATTTCTGGTTTTTTCAAAGAGTTCTTTTCTGAATCCAAAATAATAACATAGTTTCCATTTTTTAAATTGATTAATTTGGTGAAATACATCTTTTGATTCTAGAATGTTAACTAACTTTCTATTTCCATGTGACCATAATGTGCTATTCTTTTATATAATATGGGATTTAATTTCCAAAACCTTTGTTAAGAATTTTTGCATCTGTGTTCCTAGGAGATATTATTCTGCAGTTTTGTTCCTTTCCTTTCCTTTCCTTTCCTTTCCTTTTCTTCTTCTTTTTTATTTTCCCCCAGTTTTTTTCTCTTGTTATGCCTTTCTCTGATTTTGGTACCAGAATATTATTGACCTCATTGAATGAATTGGAAAGAACTTTCTTTACATTGTGAAAGTTCGTGCTAGGTTTAATTTTCTTTATTAAATATTTAATAAAATTCATCATTGAACCCATCTGGCTCTAGAGTTTACATAGCAGGAAGATTTTACACTGCTATTTCAGTCTTAATAGATAAAGGTTATCCACTTCAAGTTATCTATTTTTTCTTAATTGAAATTTGGTGGTTTATACCTTTCAAAGAATTTGTCCATGTCATCTAAGTCGCTGAGTTTATTGGCATAAAACGATTCACAGTATCCTCTATTATCCTGCTAATATCTTTAGAGTCTGTAGCCATCTTGACTTTTCAGGTCCAGTATTGGCAACTTGTATTCGTTCTCTATCGTCTCCTCTTTATCTTTCTGTCTCTGTCTTTTGTTCTCTCACTTTTTTCCTTTGTCCCTCACTTCTTCTCTCTTCTGATCAGTGTGGCTAGTATTTTACTAATTCTATTGGTCTCTTAAACTGATTCAGTTTAGTTTTCCATTTGTTTTCCTTTTTTTCTATTTTATCAATTTCCAATCTGATCTTTATTTCTTCTTGCTTATTTTGAGTTTAATTTGATCTTCTTCTCTATTTTCTTTAAGTAAAATCTGAAATTTGAAATCTGTCTTCTCTTCTAATGCGTATATTGAATGCTTGAAAATGCCCTATTTGTACTGTTTCAACTCTATTACACAACTTTTAGTATGTTTTTTATATTTGCCATTCAATTCAAAATGCTTTGCGATTTCCTTTCTGATTTCTTATTTGTCCTATGGGTTAATTTAGAATTGTGTTATTTTGTTTTCAAATATATGGGGATTTTCCAAATATTGTTCCATCATAGTTTCTAGTTTGGTTCTAATGTAGTTAAAGAAACCACTTTCTATGATTTAGATCTTTTCAAATGTATTTCCTGTGCAGTAGAAAAGAATGTGTGATCTGCTGGTTTGATTAGAGTTTTAATAATAAGTAGCCAAGTTAGGATCAATTGATAGTGTTGAACAAGTCTTCTTTATCCTTCTTAACTTCTTGTCTTCTTGCTCTATTAACTATTGGAAAGGGCTGTTTAATTGCTAATATAATTATAGATTTATCTATTTCTCCTTGCAGTTCTATTAGTTTCTGCTTCATATGATTTGAATCTCTGTTATTATATGCATAAAAGTTTAGAGTTATGTCCTCTTGATGAATTGACATCTTGATCATTAGGACATTAAGCATATATAGTCAGTTTAGTGTGTTTTTTTTTTTTTTTAAATTCTCAGTTCTGACAGTCCTTGGCTTTGTATCAGAGAGTTTGCATAATTTATATTAAATGTCTTATTGATTTAGTTGCTATTTGCTTTCTATATATCTTATCTGTTCTTTGTTCATTTCTTCTATTTATGATTCCTTTAGATTTTTGGAGTATTTTGTATCAATTAGTATTCTATCTTGGCTCCTTAACTATAAATCATTGCTATGTTATCTGAGTAGCTGATTTTCACAATCCTTCATCAAACAATGTTGTATTATTCACACATTGAATAACAGTACTCCCTTTCAGCTTTTCTGTAATTGTCATCATGTATTTTACATCTATATAAATTATAAATCCTGTATTAGTTTTCCATCTGTGGTAACAAATTATCACAGTGCTTGAACAACACAGATTTATTACTTCATAGTTTCTGTAGATCAGAAATCCAAGCAGGCTCAGGGTATCACAGGTCCACAATCAAGGTATTTGTGGGATTGTGCTCCTTGCTATCTATTCTGAAGAAGGATCTCTTCTAGTATTCAGTTTATTGAAATAATTTGTCCTCTTTTTGTTGTAGAACTGAGGTTCTATCCTTGCTAGATATCACCCAGAGGTGGCTGTCCTGGGCTTTGAGGGACATCTCTGGTCCTTAAATATGGCCTTCTTCTTGCAGTGCTGACAATGGTATAGTCAATCCTTCTCATACTTGGGGTATTCTGGCTTTCCCTTTTGCTGCATCTCCTTCTCTCTTCTGTTTTGTATTTAAACTAGAGAGAGTTCTCTGTTTTTAAGGGTCCATGCAGTTGGTCTCACCTGGATTATCTAGGATACATTAGGATACTTTTCTCATTTTAATGTTTATAATCTTAATTATTATCTGCAAATTTCCTTTGCAATTTAACATATTTATAAATGGCTGAGTTTATGGCATTGATGGAATTGATGGCATTGACATCTTTACAGAGGAGAGGGACATTATTCTCTATTATTCTCTACTGCCACTTCTCTCTCTATATATATCTCTCTCTCTATCTGTATTTGTTTAAATTGTCAGTGAGCTTTTAAGGAGACTTTAATAAGGAAAGCAAATCTTTTATATGTGAACACGTTGTTACCATTTCTAGATTTCTTCATTATTTTGTGTATATCCATATTTCCTCTGGTATCACTTCCCAAATGCCTGAATGACTTCCTTTAGCATTTCTCACAGGGCAGGTCTGCTAGCGATGATTCACTTCACCTGCTGTATACCTGAGAAAATTCTTCATTTTGCCTTCATATTTGAAATAAAATTGTTGAATACAGAATTCTAAATTGAAAGTTTCTTCGTGAGGGTTTTTTGTTTGTTTGTTTTTCCTTGTGGTACCTTAAAAATTCTCAGCCATTATCTTTGGCCAGAATTACTTCAAATGAAAAGTCTACTCTTATCTTTATTTTGTGCTACTGTACTTTAAGTGTCCCACCCACCCAGTTCTCCTAGATTCTTGAATATTTTTTCTCTTTTTCACTTGTTTTAGGCAGTTTGGATAGGATATACCTTGGTGTGGTTTTCTTCATTATTCTTGTACTTAGATTTTTTTTTTTTGACACACTTGGATTATAATCCTTATCAAATTTGGAAATCTTTCAGCCAATAGGTCTTCACATGCCACTTTCTGTCTCACACTCCTTTGGAACTCCAAGTTCACATAGACTAGGCCACTTGAACTTATCCCACATCTCACAGATGTTCATTTCCTTTTAGTCTTTTTTTTTTTTTTTCCCTCAATGTATTACTTTTTGGATAGTTTTTGTTACTTCTTTCAAGTTATCTTTTCTTCTGCAATGTTTAATCTACTACTAATCCAGTATTGTGTATTGTGCTTTTAGATACTGTAGTTTGAAGATGTATAAATTTGATTTTTTAAATATCTTCTATGTCTGTATCATGATCAGTCTTTGCTCTAGATTCTTGAACATATGGAATGCAGTTATAGTAACTGTAATATTCTTGTCTGCCAATTCTATCATCTGTGCCATTTCTGGGTCACTTATGGTTGAATGTATTTTTTTTTTTTTCCTCATCATGTCTCACATTTCCTGCTTCTTTTCATGGTGAATACTTTTAAATTAGATGCCAGAATTTGTGGATTTTACTCCTTTACTGTGCTGAATATTTTTTTTTATTTGTGCTGAATATTTTTGTATTTATTTAGGTCTTTTTCAGGAATCCAGATGAATTACTTGGATACAGTTTCATCCTTTCAGTTCACACTTTTAAGTTTCGTTAAAAGTGTGTGTGTGGGGGGGGCAAAATAGTCCAGAGCTAATGTTGCCTCACTCTTGAGGTAAAATGTTTCTAAATTCCTTATTTGACATATTTTACAAGGTGCTTTGTGGTTTTTTGTTTTGTTTTGTCTTTAGTTTTTTGTCAATTCTGGCTCATGGGAATAAAAACCATTTGTTTCTCTGTTTGAGCTTTGCAAATTGTTTCTCCTGAATCTTTTAGGAAGTTCTTTCCCTGGCCTCAGTTGTTTCCTTTCATGGGTGTACATGCAGCAGTACTCATCTGGAAGACCCCAGGGAAACTCACTGCAGATCTCAGAAGTCTTCACCGTGTACCTATCTCCTGTCTGGAACTCTGTTCTGTGTGCTTTGCTTCCCCTGACTGCCTTTCCTGCCTCAATTCAGGGAGACTTCTAGACTCCAGCTGGGCCCCTCCTCACTCTACTGCAGCCTAGAAACTCTCTCTGGACAATTGGCTGGGGTAGTAGTAGGACACACTCATTTCCTTTTATTTTTCAGAGATCACTGTTGACTGCTTTGTTGACTGATTCAGAATGTCTTGAAAACTGTTGTTTTGTACAGTATGTTTGATTTCTTGGTTCTTTCTTTTACTCAGTAGGATAAATCGGGTGCCTCTTTCTACATCTTGGCTGGAAGCTGACATTCTGCTGTACAATATTTCAATATAGTAAACAAAATTCTGCAGAGACTGATAAAGATTGGAATAATGTTAGCAATATGTTTTGTTTAAGGTGATGTTGCTCAATCATACCTAAATCCTGACCTCCAAATACCACAGTCTCCTGTTCTGTACTGAATTCAAAATCATTTTGTATCTACCTATCTGTGTCTAAATTTCACTTTTGCCTATATTGCCCACACATTTTGTTTTGAAGTTAATAGGGTTTTCTTAATTAATTAATTTAATTATACTCCAGTGTTGACACTGGACTGTTGATCGCAGCGTATCACAAAGAGGCTCTGAAAGAGCCAAAGCCATGGACTGAAACACGGCCAACATTCTAGGCCAGCAGGTCCATGGCTCATAAACAGGGAAGACTATAGAAGCTGGGAAATCTACAGTTCACGATAGATAAAAACAAGCAGCAAGAAGTAAAGGGATTTTCAGAATTCATTGGGTAGATCAGAGTAATGAGTTAAAGAAAGGAGAGAGTTTAAAAAGTAAGGTAGAAACAAGCTCACCTTGGGGCGCCTGGGTGGCTCAGTGGGTTAAAGCCTCTGCCTTCAGCTCAGGTCATGATCTTGGGGTCCTGGGATCGAGCCCCGCATCAGGCTCTCTGCTCTGCGGGGAGTCTGCTTCCCTCTCTCTCTACCTGACTCTCTGCCTACTTGTGATCTCTCTCTGTCAAATAAATAAATAAAATCTTTAAAAAAAAAAAAAAAAGAAAGAAACAAGCTCACCTTAAACATGAGTCGAGACTCCCACAGAGTGGGAAATTTCTGAGACTTTCCTGCTTCTTGAACAATGAGAAACTGACTTCTCCAGGAGTTATGGACTGTTTTAGTATGTCACCTTATTGAATCTGGTGGACAATCGTTATACATTTAATTATAAATTAAATAATACCATTATTTATATTATACAGTGATAGTATTTTAATACAATTATAATTTTTTAAAACCTCACCATGTAATTTTTTTTAAGTTTGCATGTTTAATTTATATTAACATAGAGTAAAATTCAGTTTTTTAAAAATTTTCACTGATTAATTTGATGAATTTTCATGTATGCATAGATTCATGTAACCACCACCATCACAATCAGTAAACAGACTTATTCCACCATCCTCAAACACTTCTGTTTTTCCTTTTGAAGTTACATCTTCCTACAACCTCTAAGCCTCACACAACCACTACTTCTTTCCTTCACTCTAATTTTGTCTTTTCAAGAATGTCATATAAATGGAATCATCTAAAATCTAATGTTATCTAGGGTAAATGCCTAGGAGATGGGTTTCAGGGACATGAGGTAAGTGTGTGTTTTTAATTTCATGAGAAACTGCCGAATCATTTTCTACAATGGCTGTATAATTTTGAATCCTTTCTAATAATGTATAGGAAGTCATGTTGCTTCTCATTCTTACCACTGCTTGATTTTGCCAGTTTTTTAATTTTTTTTTTTTTTAAAGCTACACATCAAAATAGGTGGATAGTGAAATCTCTGTAGTTTTAATGTGCATTTCTAAAATGTGTTGCCATGGCCACTGATAGTGCACACCTTTTCATGTGCTTGTTTCTCATTCCTGTATCCCTATGTCCTCTTCAGTGAAATGTCTCTTTGCAGTGTCTGGACTTGATTTTTTTTTTATTGGATTATTATTTTTTTTATTGGATTGGATTGGATTATTGGATTATTTTTGGGGATTTTTTTTTTTCCATTACAGTGTTAGGGTTCCTTACAAATTCTTTAAGTGCAGTTTTGCTTTCCAAACAGCCTCTTTAGTGATGTCTGTTCACTTCTTTTCACTTCTTTTTCTTATTGTTGAATTTAGATTTTCTTTATACAATTCCTTCCTCAGAGATGTGATTTGCAAGCACTCTCCCCCATGCTGTAGTTTATCTTTCACCCTCTTAACAATGTAATTCAGATAGCAAAGCCTTTTAACTTTACTTTTAAGGAAGTCTGAGTACTAATCTTTTTCTTTTATGGACCATTCTTTTGGTGTCATTTCTAAGAACTCTTCACTTAGCCCCAAGTCACAGAGATTTTTCTCCCAAATTTTCATGTAAAAGTTTTATACTTTCACATTTTCAGTTTAGGTCTTTGATTCATTTGGGGCTTAAGTTTTGTATGAGGGATAAATTCTGTCCTCAGTTTCATGTATTTGCATATGGATATCTAGTTACTTAAAAATAATTGCTAAAACACTATTATTTCTCCATTGAAATGCCTTTGCACTTTGTAAACTAAAATTTTAAAACTTTCGCCGTATAGTAGGAGTCTATTTCTATCGCTCTCTCCTGTTCCACTGATCTATGTGCCTATCCCTATGCCATATTCCCCAGCTGCATAGCTTTATCCAGGCCTTAAAATCAGAAAATATGATTTCTATAACTTTGTTCTTCTTTAACAAGAAACTTTTGTAAATTCTAGTTTCTTTGCTTTCCACTAAACTTTAAAATCATTCTGTCTACAAAATTATATACTCCTGGGATTTTTTAATTTTTTTCTCCTGGGATTTTAACTAGAATTGTATAGTCTTGATAACAATTTTGTAATATCTGACATTTTTTTCAATGTTGAGTCTACAAATACGTGAATGGGGTTTGTCTCTTCATTTATTAAGAGTTTTTATTTTTTCATTTCTTTTTTTTTTAAAGATTTTATTTATTTATTTGACACAGAGAGAGAGATCACAAATAGGCAGAGAGGCAGGCAGAGAGAGAGGGAAGTAGGCTCCCTGCTGAGCAGAGAGCCCAATATGGGACTGGATCCCAGGACCCTGAGATCATGACCTGAGCTGAAGGCAGAGGCTTTAACCCACTGAGCCACCCTGGCGCCCCTTTTTTTTTTCATTTCTTTAATTTGTTTGTAATTTTTGGTGTTCAGATGCCATACATGAACTTTGTTTGATTAATACCTAAGTGTTATATTTTGGATCTATTGTATATGGTTTTATATTTTTAATATAACATTAAATATAATATAAATATTTATAAATATAAACATGTATTAATATATATTTAATTGTTCATTGCAAGTATGTATTCAGAAATATGATTTGTTCTGTATTTTTCTCATATCTCGTGACTGTTAGGTGCATTTATTAGCTCTAGCAATGTTTATAGATATTTGGATGTGCAGTGAAGACATCAGTGCATCTGCAAATTGGAAGAAGATCATTTTTTCCTTTCTAGTTTCTTGGTTTTTATTCTCATTTGTTGCTTAGTACTGGGTTGGCCTTCAGAATGATGTTAAATAGGACTGTTGAGTGGGGACTTCCTTACTTACTCCCAAGCTTGGAAATAAAGTATTCATTCTTTTACCTGAACATCACATGGATTTGATTTGTTTTCAGTGTGTTCTGTTTTCCATTCTTCTATTTCTTCTTCCCTGCCTTCTTTTGGATTATGTGAACATTATTTAGCATTCTATTTTATTTATTGTGTTTTTGGCTATATCTATTCTATTATTTTTCTCACTGCTATTGTGATTACAATATACCTATTAATTTGGGAACCAATATTTTACTGTCTCAGTTGAAATGTAGAAACTGTAGCACCATCTAGGTCCTTACATCCCTTTTTTCTTTGTCTTAGTTGTCTTTTGTTTTATATCTGCATTAATTGAAAACCCCTGTACTCAACATTAAAGTTCTAGTTCAGTCATAAAACATACTTTTACAAAGATATTTACCATTTCTCTTGCTCTTTCTTCATCCATGAAGTTTCCTCTGATAAAATTTCTCTTTTGACTGAAGAGTTCCCTTTTCCAGTTCTTTCAGGATCAAGTCTTCTGGCAGAAGTTTTATTTATTGTGAATGATAATGTTTTCATTTTATCCTCATTTCTGAAGGATATTTTTGCTGTACATAGAACTTTATTTTGACATATCTCTCTTTATGGCACTTTAAAAATATTGTTTCACCTCTTTTTGGCCTCTATGGTTTCTGATAAGAAACCTACAGTTATTTGAATTATTATTTTCCTTTAACTGATACATTTTTTTGTATTTATATGGCTTTAGCTTTTAGCAATTTGATTATGATGTTGACATTTTTATTTTCCCAAACAATCTGAATTTTCCCAAATTCAGGCGACATATTGTGACCAGACTTCTGTAGATTGTGGATTAAAAATCAGTTACATTTTCAAAACCTTTGCAGTAGTTTCAGATCTGTATACCTGTACCAGTGTCCATTTCAGTGTCTGTGTGGTGGTTCAGCTCTCAGTTCAATTCTCAGAGTCTTGGTACTGTTTAAGATCAGATCTACAAATACACAGCTCAGGGCTGAGCCCAAGATTTCATGAAAAACTTGATACAGTTGCTTTCCTAAGTTCTTTCTACCCTGTGATGCCTCCCATACTTCCTGTTCTGCAAGTCTCCAATTTACTACAGTCCCTTAGACTAAAACTGAGGCTTTGAAAAATAAAAATAAAAAATAAAAACTGGGGTTTTATCTGTTCCTCACTGTCACAGATGTGCCCTTATTGAGGGCCCACTAGCTGGAGGAAAGACAAGGAGGGAAGCAATGGGATTAACTTTGCCCTCTTGGGACCACTGCTCTCTTGACTGATGAGGAAGAACATCTTCTCTCAGAGATTCAGGCACTTGTAGGCTCTCACTGCTGTGCCAGGGGAGCTCTTCTCCCTGAGACTGAACTGGAAGGCTTCTCTGGATCTCTGTCGGGCCATGTTAATTATTTTTAGAGTTCCTAGCTGCCTTCAATCCAACCAAGGTGTTCTGAAGAAAAAAAAATACTTTTTTTCACAGGTTTTCTTATCCTATTTCAAATTCTGGTATTTTTCTAGTAATAGTATGCCTGCTACTATTTACGTTTCAGAATCCTCAAAGAGATTATCCATGTATCCTGTCCTAGTGTTAGGGAAGAATTAAGTGACACAGACAGGATGCTTTGGGGTTACTTTCATTAAACCAAAACTGGAAATCTGCAATATTATTTTTAAACCTGTTGACACGTATATGATCAGGATTTCTTGTTTTTTTTTTTTTTTTTTTTAAAGATTTTATTTATTTATTTGACAGAGAGATCACAAGCAGGCAGAGAGGCAGGCAGAGAGAGAGGAGGAAGCAGGCTCCCCGCTGAGCAGAGAGCCCGATGCGGGGCTCAATCCCAGAACTCTGAGATCATGACCTGAGCCGAAGGCAGCGGCTTAACCCACTGAGCCACCCAGGCGCCCCTCTTGTTCTTTTTTTAAACTCAAAATGAATATCTTTTCAATAACGATATAACTGAAATGATTTACAGCAGCTCACTTGATTGATACTCAATCTGTCATCCTAGTGTGCCTCTGAATGTTTAGCTCAGACATTAGGATAGCTCAGTCTACTTACTAACTTTTGACAGGAGTGTATTTAAGACCATATGTATCTACTTTAGTAAGTGGGACAACTTTAAAGGACTTTGTAGGGGATAAAAGGAAAAGAGGCTGCAACTCTTCTTTCTTTCTGTCAGTCTATCACAGATGAAAATTATATTGGTCTAATAAAATTTGTTCTTTTTAAAAATATGTAATAGTAACTTCCCAAAATTATGAGCTATTTGATCATTTGATGATTTGTTCTGATATATATACAGAAATCATAGTAAACCGAACAGTTTTTAGTACCAGGGTAACCTTTTCCTCCCAACATTTTTGTTATCATCAGCATTACCTTCATTCCTGGTATATAAATGAGCCAAAGAAGAACCTCCTTCTCCTATACTAGTCCTCATGTTGTTTTCTTCTTCCTAGCATGGAAAAATGGAATCCTTCCACAATTAACTCAAAACCTCATTGGCACCAAATTCAAATTTTTGCACATCTCTTGTTTTAAATATAGCCAAAATATGCATATCTTAACCATTTAGAATCCACCTGCTTTGCACAGCTTACAGAACTGCACCCACCTTCTGCTAACTGTAGAGGAGACAAACTCTAGGCCAGCCCAAGGGACTGCTGCCCTCTGGAGTTCTCCTGCTGTGCTGCTGAGTGAAGTCACCTAGACACAGAAGCCTCTTTCCCAAATTCACCTCTCCCAGGAGTTTCCTTGCCCCCTGGAAGGTGCTCCTTACCATACCTACTGTCTCTGGAAGGTCTCCTGCTAGGAAGAATTCACCCTCTTATGCAACCTGTCCAAACACCACCCAAATAAATCCTATTGTCTAGGGCATGCCACCATGATCAGTCCTGAAGTCCTCCAGCTAATCACATTTCCCAACAGATTCACTTCTCCAGAATTTCTCAAATGTGATCCTCCTGGAGCACCTGGGAGGCTCCGTCAGCGCCTTCAGCTCAGGCCATGATCTCCGGGTCCTGGGATGGTGTCCCATGCCTCCACTGCCCTTGGACTCCCTGCTTAGCAGGGGGTCTGCTTCTCTCTCTCTCTCTGCCCCTCCCTTCTGCTCTTTCTCTCTCAAATAAATAAATAATGTAAAAAAAGTGATCATTACTAACTCTCTAAGAATGTGTTCCGGACCCTTAAACGTTAAGATTAATTTTAAACATACACTATGGCTTTGATTTTAAATTACTTTTCTTGGCAGTTTTATAAGACTTCTTTTTAAAGGCTAATTTGAATTAACAAGTTGTTTTCTACCTCATTTTGTACCTCAGGTAACATCAAAAATTTTTGCCTTAGAACTCCTCATATTTGTAAAATTATTGGGGATTCCTCAAGGTTTTGTTTATGTGGGTTATGCCTATTTATATATATCATATATATTTCATATTAGGCATTGAAATGAGAAGTTTTTAAATATTTGATTAATTTATTTAAATTTTAAAATATTACTTTAGGGGCGCTTGGGTGGCTCAGTCAGTTAAGCGGCTACCTTCGGCTCAGGTCATGATCCCAGAGTCCTGGGATCGAGCCCCACATTGGGCTCTTTTCCTCTCCCTCTGCCTACTGCTCTGTCTACTTGTACTCTCTATCTCTGTGTCAAATAAATAAAACCTTTAAAAATTATATGAAATATTACCTTATTAATTGTTAAAAATAATAAGTATGCTAATCCAAGTAACATGTTAAAGAAAATAATGACATTTTGAAAAATATAGTAAAACAGTGGCTACTTTTTACATTAAAAAGTACTGTTGCAATATAGTTGACAATGTCATATTTGTTTTAGGTGTATACCTTAGTGATCTGATAATTCTGTACATTACTCAGTGTTCACCAAGATAAGTGTAGGTCACCATCTGTCACCATAATTACATAATTATTACATAATTACATAATTACATAATTACAATATTAGACTACTTTCCCTGCTCTACTTTTTATCTCTGAGACTTATTTATTTTATAACTAGAAGTTTGTACCTCTTAATTCCCTTTATCTATTTTACCCAGCTCCCTACCCATGTTCCCTCTGGCAATCGCTAGTTTATTCTCTGTATTTTAAGAGGGTAAGCTTTGTTTGTTTACTTCCTTGTTTGTTTATCTGTTTTTTTAATATATTTTACATATGAGTGAAATTATATGGCCTGTGTCTTCTTAATCTGACTTACTTCATTTAGCATAATACATAATATCCATAGTTGAATGGATCTATCCATTGGTGGACACTTGGGTAGTTTCCATATCTTGCCTATTGTAAATAATGCTGCAATAAACAAAGGTATGCATATATTTTTTTTGAATTGGTGTTTTCATTTTCTTTGAGTAAATACTCAGTAGTGAAATTACGGGATTATATAGTATTTCTATTTTTAATTTTTTTAATTAACTCCATACTGTTTTCCATGGTGGATGCACCGATTTACTTTCTGACCAACAGTACCTGAGGGTTTCCTTTTCTCTATATTTTCACCAACACTTGTTATTTCTTGTCTTTTTGACACTAGCCATTCTGACTGGTGTGAGGTGATACATTGTGATTTTGATGTACATTATGGTTTTGATTTCCCCAATGATTAGTGATGGTCAGCATCTTTTCATGTGTCTGTTGGCCAACTGTATGTCTTCTTTAGAAAAATGTCAATCCTGGTCTTCTGTCCATTTTTGAACCAGATCGTTTGGATTTTTGGTGTTGAATTTTGTAAATTCTTTATATATTTTGGATATTAACCTCTTATTGGATATATCATTTACAAATATATGAATATGTCTCCTTAGGCAAGAAAAAAAAGCAAAAATAATTACTGGGACTATGCCAAAAATTAAAAGCTTTTAATATATATATTTTTTTAATTTGACACAGAGAGAGAGATCACAAGTAGGAAGAGAGGCAGACAGAGAGAGGGGGGTGAGCAGGCTCCCTGCTGAGCAGAGCACCACACTGGGGCTTGATCCCAGAACCCTGAGACCATGACCTGAGCTGAAAGCAGAGGGTTAACCCTCTGAGCCATCCAAGTGCCCCAATAAAAAGCTTTTTTGCACAACAAAGGAAACCATCAACAAAACAGAAAAAGCAACCTTTTGTTTTATTTTTTACATTTTTGTAAGTTTCTCTAGTGTGTACTGTAACAGAAGACAGGGAGATTCTCTTATCTGTTGCTGTATTCAGTCTTCTGTGATATATTTTTGAACCCGAGAAAAGAACTCTTATAAACAAGGAGATGATAGAATTTTTCCTCCATTACCACAGCCCAGTAATTGGGATTGTGGAAATTGTGAGTATTTTGTTGCAGGAGAAATCCATATTCACAAGATAGGTGGCTGGTAAAGGGAAGGCATCATAAGACCCCCTGAATGGATTCTGAGGACTTCTGGGCTTCTTGAAACATACTTGGAGTACTATAGAATATTGTTAATCACAGAATGTACTCTGAAGAGCATAAAAAGGGCCATGCTTAATCATGAAAGTATCCCTCAACATGTTTAAGACTTCCAGAATTTTTTTTTTATTTTGCCCTGAGTTATTTTCTATATGAACTTTATTTTTTTTTTTAATATTTTATTTATTTATTTGACAGACAGAGATCACAAGTAGACAGAGAGACAGGCAGAGAGAGAAGGGGAAGCAGGCTCCCTGCTGAGCAGAGAGCCCAATGCGGGGCTCAATCCCAGGACCCTGGGATCATGACCTGAGCCGAAGGCAGAGGCTTTAACCCACTGAGCCACCCAGGTGCCCTGAACTTTATTCTTTTGTTTAGTTATCACCTCTTACTGTCGAAACAAGGAGAAAATCAAAGTAGTGCTTTCCATGCTTCCATCTGTGATTTTTCACTTGGGTGTTCTTTAATAAGGGTTCTAATGCTTATGGACATTCAGCTATGAATTAACTTTAGGAAATTACCTGAAAATTATTTACTTCAACTTTTATTATTTTATTTTCTTATTTTTTATTTTATGAAAATATGAATATATAAATATATATATATATATATATATATATATTTTTTTTTTTTCCTGGTTAGAAAAGTAATCCATAGTTGGGGTTGAAAAGTGTGTAATGACCACTGAAGGCAATTTGATTTAGTCCTCTTCAGTCAAAATCATATATACGTTTACTCTTTGAGATATCAATTTTACTTCTAGATAATTAACTAGAACATTGATTGCAGTAGATAAAGATTATAATAGATAAATATTTGGATATTCTCAGGTGACATAATACATGCCCAATAGAAGACTATTACAAAGAAGACTGTAATTTGAACAGGAGTGAAGAATTTCTCTATGTAGTAACATGAATATATCCCTTGCATGTATTATTAGTTTGAGAAAAGAAGCATGGTACAGAAAAGGGTATATTTTGTAAGAGAAGGAGGAAATATAAAAAACTGTGTGTTATTATTTGCATAAAATTACAAGCAATTAATTAAGAGGTTAAGGAGGAAAGGGGTAAGGTACTGTTGAGAGGGGAAGGTCAAGAATTTTAATCAAAATGTATTTCACGGGTGCCTGGGTGGCTCAGTGGGTTAAGCCTCTGCCTTCGGCTCAGGTCATGATCTCAGGGTCCTGGGATCTAGCTCCACATCGGGCTCTCTGCTCAGTGGGGAGCCTGCTTCCCCTCTCTCTCTGCCTGCATCTCTGCCTACCTGTGATCTCTGTCTGTCAAATAAATAAATAAATAAAATCTTTAAAAAAAAATGTATTTCACTTTCTGTCTCGATAATTTTGACTACTCTAAGTACATACATAGTAAGCGGAATCATAGAGTATTTTGTCTTTCCGTGACTGGATTATTTTACTTGATATAACATCCTCAAGGTTCATCCATGTGTAGTATATGTCAGAATTAACTTTCTTTTTAAAGCTGAATAGTATTCCCTTTTGTGGATGTACCACAGTTTGCTTATCCCTTCATGCAGTGATGGACATTTAGGTTGCTTTCACTCGTAAAATATTGTGAATAATGCTGCTGGGAACACGGACATTGCTGTACAAATACCTGTTTGAGACCTTGCTAGCAATTCGCCTTCCGTGTCTCCTCTTAGAAGCTCAAATCTCCAGTAGTAGACTGCAGAGATCCAAGATGGTTACATTACACAGATTCTGAAATTGCTGCCAGGATAGCTCTTACTCTTCTACCATCTGTTTCAAATCCATCTTTATACTAATTTCTTTCTTTTTTTTTTTTTTTAAGATTTTATTGATTTGACAGACAGAGATCACAAGTAGGCAGAGAGGCAGACAGAGAGAGAGAGGGGAGGAAGCAGGCTCCCTGCGGAGCAGAGAGCCCAACGCGGGGCTCGATCCCAGGACCCTGGGATCATGACCTGAGCCGAAGGCAGAGGCTTAACCCACTGAGCCACCCAGGCGCCCCTATACTAATTTCTAAGTGTCACACAGCTTTAAGAGTAAAAACAAGGAAAAGTAAGTAAGAAAGGACTGTGAATCTTAGTTTTAGTAGTCTTCTGCCAAATAGAGGATATACATGGGAATTTATTTGGTGACATATATTTTGCCCAGATCTGATTAATCAATGAGTTATGCAAGAATAGCTTTCTTGGAGAGCCTGCTTCTCCCTCTCCTTCTGCCTGCCACTCCTTTCTCTCTGTCTCTCTGTCAAATAAATAAATAAAGTCTTTAAAAAAAATTATTTACTCCAACTCAATAGCAAACTCAGAACCAATGAGGTAGTACACATAAAAATGCTCTATAGTTTGATCAGTGGCTTACAAATTCCCTGAATATCCTGGCATCAGAACTAGTGAACACCTCTGCAGGTTTTGAATGCTATTATTCTTCAGAATAGTTCCGAAATTACTCTTCAAATTACCCTATAAATATGCAATGGTAATATTGTTCGACAAATCCACACTCTAAGTAAGAACGCACATTTCATGAGCTGAGTCACTGTATCATAAAATGTAAACATTAAGATTTGTCAGTTCTTATAAACCATCCAGCATATGCAGTTTATACTACAGAACAGAAAATTATGATAAAGAATAAATTATGTGTTTCAGTAGTAAAAATAGTAGGACAAGCACTGGAGCATGTGATTCCCCATTTTGAAATGTTTCCATTTACACAAATACAGAAATTTACCCAAATGGAGAATTTTTTTTAAAGAGTTCATTTACATTGTAATTATCTAATGGGTTAAAATATTTATTGTTGTAATAAAAAAATAGTCATGTGCTATTGCAACTACATTTATTATAACAAAATGAAAGGCATTACATTTTGATTAAAGTGTTCTTTTCTATAATTACAAAAGAAGTAAAACAAGGTACAGAAAGTCAAATTTTAGTGTACTTAAAATGCAGAGTTAATGTCTCAAAAACAGTCCATCCTACTGTAATACTTGTAATTACTATGTTACTTTAGAGACAGCATGTCAGATCATGTCCCTTGTATCTAAATTCATAAAGGCAGAAACTTGATTTATTGTGCTTAATTGGTAAGATACATATCAGTTCCTATCCCCACCATCAATGACAATAATACAGCATCAATGCTGACCTGAATGCTATTGTGGAGATATTTAATTAATGTCACACTTCTAAATGCCTGTCTGGTCATGTTGTTTAGGATATATAAAAAACAATTCTATTAATATAATTAATTTTAGGAATATCATTTTGTCAGATTCAATTGAAAATCATTAAAGTGTGCATTAAAATAAAAATTTATGCTGTGCTTTGATATTTAGCATCTATTATGGATACTATTGATTTATTTATTGCACACAGTACATTTCAGTAACAGTTTCAACATGTCTAAATGTGCAGCATATACAGTTTTTGCAATGTAATTAGTTAGAAATTGGGGAAGCTTAATTTTAAAATTGAATTGTTCATGAAAATCTATTTCATACTCTCTATGGCTTGAGCAGTTTCTCTTCATAAAATGTTCTATAGTTGTGTGAAGAAATTAAGTGCAGTTAATCAGAAAGAACATTATCGTTTGACACCTAATTTGAAAGCCCTGTCTTGAAGCAGTGAATGATTGCTTATAGAATTACATATGCCGATGAAGACCCAAATAGGAAATCCATTTGTGCTCCAAGTAGATCTCAGTGTGCTGTCAGTCAGGGTGGTATTGTCTGTTTTTTTGTGGGAAATATTTCATAAAAGTATACATATAAATTTGTTAAAATGTCTAGTTTCTCGTTTAGTCTTAATTGATGGGTTAAAAATGGTAAAATGACACAGGTGTGTATTATTTAATTATTGTACATTGGAATGCAGGTCAGTGGTCTTAAAGTCATTTTACTATGCAACCAAGTCCATCTTGTTGATGTAAGTAATGTAAGTACAGAAGTAAGTGATCAAGTTCTAAAGCTTAGCATTTTAAGAATGACCACAACAACAGCTAAGTAGTTCTAAGGAAGTCTCAATGGTGTTGATGAAATGTTTTTCATTTCTATTTAATCTATGTTTATGTCTTTTTTCAGTGCCGCCAGCAATCACAATGCCTCAGAAATCCTTTAATGCCACAGCAGAGAGAGGAGAGGAGATGACGTTATCTTGCAGGGCCTCTGGCTCCCCTGAGCCCTCCATCTCCTGGTACAGGTAGGTGTTATACGTGTACATCCTTCTGGCTTGTATCCAGAATCAATGTCATGGAAAAAGATTTCTGATCTTATTTTATCAAGAATAAAAGCATTCTTTAGAATTTTATTAAAAGATTGTGGTGGTTTTGTTTTCAGTTAAATTGGTTAGATTAAATTGTTAAAGAGATTAACAGAGTGAATTAACCCAAGTCAAAGGCCCACTAATCAGCTGGTTATTCTTCGTATAAGGCATGTTTTTGGCCAAAGTGGGCCCAGAAGCCCATGACTAATTCAACCACGTTAATGTTACTTCTAGAGAGTATCTAGAAATAGGAATGCGAGTATTAATAGCATCACCACTGTGTGTATATAAAAATAATATTTTATTAAAATATTAAAATGTAATTGTATGTTTTATTTATGTACCATATTATTCAGGAAAAAAGCTAATTATGTACAGCTAAATTTCCATAAATGTAGTGTCATTTTTTAAAAATTTACTTCATCAAAAGAATAAACTCTCTATTCTAAATCTGTTCCTTGACAGTTTACTTTTATATATTTCTACAGAATTTTTAAATGTTACTTGATTTCTGTTAACATCAAACAGATATCAACATATTTCATTCTTTTTTAAAAATTTTTCATCAGCTTTTTATTAATTGACTTATATTATTAAATATTTTGTCTCTAATTATTTAATACTAATTTGATTCTGTCCATGTTTTTTATTATGTTCAGTTAGCACTGTATAGCTTTTGATGTAGTGTTCAGTGGTTCGTTACTTAAGTATAACACCCAGTGCTCATCACAGCACATGCCGTCCTCAATACCCATCATCCTGTTACCCCCTCCTCCCACTACCTCCCACTGTGAAACCCCCAGATTGTTTCTTGGGGTTCGTAGTCTCTCATGGCTAATTTCCCTCTCTGATTTCTCCCCCTTTGGATTTCCCTCCCTTCTCCTATGGTCCTCCATGCTATTGCTTATGTTCCACATATGAATGAAACCATATGTTGTCTTTCTCTGCTTGACTTACTTCACTTAGCATAATCCCCTCCAGTTCTATCCATGTTGATGCAAATGGTGGGTATTCATCATTTCTGATGGCTGAATAATATTCCGTTGTGTTTATATACCACATCTTCTTTATCCATTCATCTGTTGAAGGGCATCTCAGTTCCTTCCACAGTTTGGCTATTGTGAACATTGCTGCTATGAACATTGGGGTGCACATGCCCCTTCTTTTCACTATGTCTGTATCTTTGGGATAAATGCCCAGTAATGCAATTGCCAGGTCATAGGGTAGCTCTATTCTTAACATCTTGAGGAAACGCCATACTGTTTTCCAGAGTGGCTGTACCAAGCTTCATTCACACCAACAGTGTAAGAGGGTTCCCCTTTCTCCACATCCTTGCCAACATTTGTTGTTTCCTGTTTTGTTAGTTTTTCCCATTCTAACTGTTGTAAGGTAGTATCTTATTGTGGTTTTGATTTGTATTTCCCTGATGGCTAGTGATGTTTAACATTTTTTCATATGTTTGTTAGCCATTTGTATGTCTTTTTTGGAGAAGTGTCTGTTTATGTCTTCTGCTCATTTTTTGACTGGATTATTAGTTTTTTGAGTGTTGATTTTGAGATGTTCTTTATATATCTTTATAGATCTTGGATATCAGCCCTTTATCTGTAATGTTATTTGCAAATATCTTCTCCCATTCCATGGGCTGCCTCTTAGTTTTATTGACTGTTTCCCTTGCTGTGTCCAACCTTTTTAACTTGATGAAGTTCTGAAAGTTCATTTTTGCTTTTGTTTCACTTGTCTTTGGAGACATAAAGAATTTATTGTGGCCAATGTCGAAGAGGTAATTGCCTATGTTCTCCTCTAGGATTTTGATGGATTCTTGTCTCACATTGAGGTCTTTCATCCATTTTGAGTTTATCTCTGTGTATGGTATAAGGGAATGGTCCAGTTTCAATATATTTCATTCTTTTGGGTTGTGGCTCTAACTGTTAAAAAGGAGACAATGAAACTTTACAAATGGACAATCTTAAAAATGCATCTTAGTTATTAATTCTGGTTACCACTCAGGCATAACTACAGATATTTACAGAATCTCTTCTATGCTTCATGAACCAAATAGCTTAAGAATAATCACAAGAAAACAATTAGTAGAAATATATTCGTATTGACAAAAATTAGCCATAGTGAGGATTACATTTTTTAAAAAACTTTTTCAAGAAGAATAATTACAACCCAATTCCCTTTTTTTCTATTAATTCCTGAGCACTTACTGATATTCTGCTCCTTTCAAACTCTTATCCATTTAATACAGCAGGTAGCAATAAACAAGATATTTCTTCAAATAAGGTAAATAGATGTTCTTTGCAAACATTAATTCCTTTGTGACATACTGTTGGTATTTTCCAAAGGATTACACATCAAACATGAACATATTCACCCCAGATAATGATCATGTATCTCTGAGACTTCTGGTTTCTGGTGTGTATCCTTAAGAGTCAATATTACATCTAATTGCAGCACAGAAAAGCTCTTGGATCATTCATTACAATGAACAAATATTGTTCTAGAATCTCATTCTCATCATTTTATCTTTCCAGGGAGACTTCCTTCTGTTTAGATTTCTGTCTTAAAGTTCAACATTTGTTCAAAATTCTCATATTTAAGTGGATACATAATTATCATACAGGCTAGAATAAGTCAAATTCATAAGCTAATATAGTAAGTCATTTAAATCTGTGTTTTTTATCTTTACATCTTCATATAGCATTTGTTTCATCCCTTTAATGGTACGAATAATTGTTCCATTCTCTAGATAATTAATGTATAAAAGCAGAATGGGAGTATATGGTAATGACATAGAAAAAATTAAAATTAGTTTTTATTTTGACATTTATATATGTCATATTTATATATGTGTATATATAATGTATAATTATAATGCTTATTATTTTTTCTTAAATATTTGGAAAATTTTCCAGTGAAATAGCCTATGCTAAGACTTGTGTTGTGTAAAGGTTTAACTACAAATTCGAGTGCTTTCATAGATCTAGGTTTATCCCAGTAATATCTTTGTCTTTAGTGGTCTCTGGTGCTATCTATCTTTCCAGCAATTTGTCCATTTCATTTCAGTTGTTTTTACTAGCATATAGTCATTCACAGTATTTTCTTATTATACTTATAATTTGTGCATTATCTATATTGATCCTTCCTCTCTCATTCTGATAACCCGGTCACTGGTTATTTGTTCTGCTCTCTTTTCATCCCGATCAGTCTAGAGAAATGTTTATGAAAAGAACGATCTTTTCAATGATCAGCTTTTGTTTCACTTATTTTCTTCTTGTTTTTCTATTTTCTAATTCATTGATTTCTGCTCTTATTTTTATTTTTGTCTTCCTTTTTTTTTACTTTTTGTTTAATATTCTCTTCTATTTTTAGTGGCTCAAAGGGGATACATACATCATTGATTTCAATCGTTTATACTTTTCTAATATAAGCATTCATTTTTCCCTTTAACAATGCTTTAATTGCACTGTACTAATTTTAATATGTCGCAGTTCCATTTTTGTCCAGTTCAAATATATTTTTAAAAGATTTTATTTATTTATTAGAGATAGAGCGTGCATGAATGCACGTTGGGGGAGGAGCAGAGGGAGAGGGAGAAACAGGCTCCCTGTTGAGTACAGAGCCTGATGCAGGGTTTGGTTCCAAGACCCTGAGATCATGATCAGAGCTAAAGGCAGGCCTTTAACTGACTGAGCCACCCAGGCACCCCTTATTCAAGTATTTAATTTTTTTTTCTTGTAATGTTCTCTTGTTTGTTTCAAGTTTTATTTACATTACAGTTAGTTAACATATGGTGTAATATTAGTTTTAGGTATAGAATTTTAGAGATTCATCACTCATATATGATAGCCAGTGCTCATGACAGCAAGATACCTCCTTAATATCCATCACCCATTTAACCAATTTCCCTTTACTGCCCCTCTAGCAACCTTCAGTTTATTCCCTGTAATTAAGAGTCTCTTTTGTGGATTGCCTCTCTCTCTCCTTTATTCCCCTGTGTTCATCTGCTTTGTGTTTTAAATTCTATCTACGAGTGAAATCATATGGTATTTGTTTTTCTCTGACTTATCTCGCTTAGCATCGCATACTCTAATTCCATCCACATCATTGCAAAATACAAAATTTCATTTTGATGGCTGAGTAATATTCCATTGTACTATTTCTTTATCCAATTACTCTATCCTTTCATCAGTCTATGGACATCTGGGTTCTTTCTATAATTTGGCTATTGTTGATTTTGCTGCTATAAATATCAGGATATAATTGTTCCTCCATATCAATTCTTGTAACATTATTTTTGACATTGGTTATTTAGAATGTTGCTGATTTTTTTTCCAAATATTTGGGTATATTTCATATGTATTTCTGCTACTAATTTAAAACTAAATTCCTTAATTGTTAGAAAACATACTTTGTATGATATCAATTTACTTAAATTTATTAGGTCTCACTTTATAATATTTTCAAATGTACTGTTTGCACTTGACAAAATACATGTATGTGTATATGTGTATATATCTATACAGAGATAGATAAATAGATAGGTATTCCACTATCATATGGAGTAGTCTCTAAATATCAAATAGATCAGCTAGGTGATTAGTATTATTCACATCTTCTATATCCTTACTGATTTTACAACTATTATTTCTTTCTGTTCTCAGTTCTCTCTGTTTTATTCCATGTCTTTTGAAGCTCTGTTATGTGTTTAAACATTTATCAATGTCAGTATTGTAAAAACTATTAAAGAAGTTGTTTAGGAATAAAATGATACCAGATAGAATTTTGAGTCCTTTTTTCTGTTTTCAAATTTTATGTCTTTAAGTTTATTAAAATATATTGCTATATTTTCAAATTATTGGTTTTTTTCTTTAGCAATGTTAAACTGCTCTCAAATTTACCAGAGTATATTTCATCATCCTATTTTTTATCTCTATAAGTTTGATGAAGGACTTTATTTTTGAGGTATTATTAGTTTCAGGTACATCATAATAATTTGATTTTCTGATACATTACAATGTGATAACAACTATAAGTCTAATTACCATCTGTCACCATACAATGATTGCCCTTCACCCATTTCACCCATCCACTAACTGCCTTCCCCTTTGACACCCACCAGTCCATTGTCAGTATCCATGAGATTGTTGTGTTTGTTCAGTCTTTTTGTTCTTCAGGTTTTACATGCAAGTAAAATCATACGGTATTCATCTGTTACTGTCTATTAATGTCATTTAGCATAATACTTTTAGGGTCCATTTATGTTGTTAGAAATGGCAAGATTTCCTTTTTTTTCTATGGGATTTTTCCAGTTTTCTTTTTGTAGTTGATTTCTATTTTCATATCACTGTGATAAGAAAAGATGCTTGCTATGATTTCAGTCTTCTTAAATTTATTGAGACTTGTTTTTAGCCAAATGCCACTTATTGTGGAGAATATTCCATGCACACTTGAGAAGAATGTGTATTCTGCTGATTTTCGATGGAGTGCTCTCTCTCTATATATATATATATTACGTCCATCTGGTCTAATGTGTTGTGTAAGGCCAATGTTTTCAATGTTTTCTTATTGATTTTCTGTCTGGATGATAGATCTATTGGTGTAAATGAAGTATTAGATTCCTCTACTACTATTGTGTTGTTGTCAATTTCTGCCTTTAGGTCTGTTAATACTTGCTATATATATTTAGGTGCTCCTATTTTGGGTGCATAATTATATATAAATGTTGTATCTTCTTTTTTGAATGACCCTTTTATCATTACATAATGCCTTTCCTTGTCTTTATATTGTGTTTGTTTTGTTTTAAAGTGATCATTTTGTCTGATATAAGTATAGCTATGCTAGCTTTGTTTTCATTTTCATTTGCATGGAATAGCTTTTTCTATCCCTTCACTTTAAATCTCTCTGTGCCCTAAGATCTGAATTGGGTCTCTTATAGGGAACATATCAATAGGTCTTGTTTTATCCATTCACCCATTATACGTCTTTTGATTGGAGAATTTAGTCCATATGCATTTAAAGTAATTATTGATAGGTATGTACATAGTGCCATTTTGTTAATAGTTTTCTGGATGGTTTGTAGCTCTTCTTTCTTCCTTTCTTCTCTTGCTCTTTTTCCTTGTGGTTTCATACCTTTTTTTAGTGTTATGTTAAGATTCTTTTCCCATTATCTTTTGTGCATCTACTATACAGGTTTTTGCTTTGTGAAGCACACATATAATAGACTGTCTGTATAGCAGTTTATTTTAACTTGTGAGCATTGTAAGTTTTAAATACATATTAAAGACTCTAGATTTTTTCTCCCCTACCACATGTTTTATGTTTCTGATGTCATAAATCTTTTTATTTTGTGTATACCTTAACAAATTATTGTAGTTTTAGTTTGTTTTACTACCTTTGTCTTTTAAACTTCATTTTTAAATTTTAAGTGGTTAATCTGCTCCTTAATATATTTGCCTTTTCCTGTCAGGTGTTTACTTTCATATGTTTTCTTATTATTAGCTAGTACATTTTCTTTTTAGCTTGAGGAAATACCTTTAACATTTCTTTCAAGGCTGGTGTAGTGGTGTGAAATCCTTTAGCTTTTGCTTGTCTAGAAAACTCTGTCTGTCATTTATTCTGAAGGATAGCCTTGCTGGGTAGAATACTATTGGTTGGAAGTTTTCCTTTTAGCACTTTGAATGCACCATGCCATTCTCTTGTGGCTTACAGAGTTTATGCTGAAAAATCAGCTGATAGTCTAATGGGATTTCTTTATATGTACCAAGTTATTCTCTTGCTGCTTTTAATATTTTCTCTTTTTCTTTAACTTTGACATTTGAATTATAATGTGTTATAATGTGTAGCTCTTTGGGTTCATCTTTTTTGGAACTATCTGTGCTTCCTGGAACTGGATGTCTATTTCCTTCCCTAGGTTGGTTAAGTTGTCAGCTATTGTTTCTTCAAATAAGTTTTTTGTCCCTTTCTCTTTCTCTTCTCCTTCTGGGACCCTATAATGTGAATGTTATTCCACTTGATGTTGTTCCAAAGGTCCCATAAGCTATCTTCACTTTGTAAAATTCTTTTTATTACTATTGTTGTTGTTGTTCCTTTTGGGTGAGTTCCACTGTCCTGTCTTCCAGGTTGCTGATCTGTTTTGCTTCATCCAAACTGTGGTTGAAATTCTTTAGTGTATTTTTTTTTTCAGGTCAGTTTTTGTATTCTTCACCTGCATGACTTCTGTTTGATACTTTCTTATATTTTCTGTCTATTTGATGTTCTTACCGGGTTCATCCATTCTTTTTCCAATTCAGTAAGCATCTTTATGACCACTATTTTGAACTCTTTGTCAGGTAAATTACTTATCTCCATTTCAACAAGGATTTTTGTTTCTTTTCTGGATTTTATGTTTTTCTTTTTTTTGGGCATATATTCTTGTTTTCTCATTTTGTTTTTCTTTATATTTCTGTTTCTGTGTATGAGGTGCAATAGCTATCTTTCCCATTCTAGAAGGAGTGGTCTTGTGTAGGTGATGAAACTTTTTGTTCAACCTTGCCCTAATTCTTGGATGTCTCTTGAACTTTGTGTTTACCTACACAGTCTGATTTATTCTTAACTGGTGAGAGTACAAGTGTGGAATGAACAGCTTGGCATAGCGGGGTGCAGGAAGATATAGCATGTGGGCAGGGTGAGCCTGCTGGCTTCAGAGAGGCTATGGGGGAACCCAGAAGGACCCCAAGATAGGAGGGAGCTCACTGGCAATAGTAGGGCCACCAGAGCTTATGGAAAGGGCAAATCAGGCAGCTGCATCAGGGCTATAGGATTACAGCTACCACAGGGCTATGTGGGGCAAGCCCTACAATACTAGCAAGGTTGAATGAGAATGCACAAATGGTGCCACCAGCATCTTTTCCCCTGTAAAATGTTCTACCAGACGCCTGTGTCTCCAGCACATGCTAACCAATGTCCACTGCATATAGAACTGTGCTTTCCAAACTACCTTTTTTGTTTTGTTTTGAGATTCCTGGGGTAAGTCTGTAAGACCTTTAAAAGCAGCCTTTTCATTTCTCACAGCCTTTTGGATCTCTAACATATAATCCCTTTTGCTTTGCAGAATCAGATATTTTGGGTGTTCATCTCTCCAGTGTCAACCCCAAGGGTTGGGGTGCCTGATATGGGGTATAAGCCCCTCACTCCTCAGGGAGAAACTCCAAATTTGTGATGTTCCTCCAAATTGTGATTTGCCATGTTGACAGTAGGAATTTTGGCAAGATTATATTTCTGCTTCTCTTACCTGTCTCAATCCTTTATCCTTTGTTGTGGAGAAACTCTTAAGCTAGTTTTCCTGTATTTTTCAAGGGGAATTGATCCTTGCATAGCTGAAGATTTGGTGTGTCCATGGAGGAGTTGAGTTCAGGATCTTCCTACACCACCATCTTGAACTTCCCCTCCATTTACTCAATATTTATTATACATTCTATGATAGAGGACTTTCTCTTTCCTCTTACAAGCTTATAGCTCATTTTTACTTTCTTGAATATATAGAATATATTCTAATAGTTATTTTAAAAATCTTTTCTCCATTTCTATCATCTGTGTCATTTCTGGATCTTTCTAATTTATTGAATTTTCTCCTTGTTATGTGTCATATTTTCCTACTTATATACTAGCCTGGTAATTTTTGATTGAGTGCCAGGTATTAATGATTTTATGTTTTGGAGTACTGGATAGTCTTGTACTCTCTTACTCTATTTTTAGATGTAGGAGGTAACTTGGGATGTGTTCGATCATCTGAGGATTGCTTTTAGATTCTTTTAGTGGATCCAGAGCAAGCTTCATCCTGGGGTCAGCTTGGTTCCATTATTGAAGCAATATTCTTCTAAGGAGGTGACTTAATGTCCTGCATTTTAGGTCTTTTTACCCTGAATGACTGAGAAGCAAATTATTCCTGGTTCTGGGATTGTTGTGTTTTATCTTTTCCAGTGGTTCTTTGCCTATGCTGGGAAAGCCTTTTTGGCATGCAGTCACAAATCAGTAGTTAAAGATTGGTTGGAGATACACGGCATATCTCTCTACCCTCTTTCTTGTGCAGCTGTCTTTTCTTATATTCTCTGGTTCACAAATTCTAGCTACTTTAACCTCCTCCAACTGAGAACTCTGCCTGGCTGTGCTTGGGTTCTCCCCTTACAAGCTACAGACTTGAAACCCTCCTCTCATAGTAAGCTATGGTCGTCTTAAGAGGTCACTATTATGAGCTACTTTTTGATTAGTGTTTAAAAACTGTTAATTAATCAGTGCCTATTGTTTGCTCTTTACAATGGGAGGGTAGATATGGTCCGTGTTACTCCATTATGCTTGAAAGTGGAACTATCCTCTCTTCTTTATTATCCCCACTAATTCCCTGATTCTAATCCTTATTTTCTCATGCCTAGAAAAGGGGTACTTAGAGAAGTGGTTTACATTTTAAAGTACAGGCTTACAGAATTCCATCAGAATTCTTTGGGAATCTTTTTCAGACATGGGATTCCTCAGAAGTAGAGTGTGAATAATAGCAAGTGTATTCCATATCACAAGTTTATTAGGAGAGTGGTGTTAAAGAGCTATTACTTTGGTTATATCTCTTGCTGATATCTTTAAATTGAGCTTTTGAAGGAATGATAGTCTTTACACACAGATTTCCTCTAAATCTCTTCAAGATCTCGCCATTCACTTCAGAGCCCAAATCATAATTTTTTTTTTCCCCATGAAAATTTCTGGAGTATTTTACCCATCATCTTTTTCCTTCTGTCCTACTATAGTATATCCCTCCTTGTCCCTACCTAACACAAAAAAGTTATGATAAATTCATTAATGGGATCTATCTTATCTTCAGTTACTGCTCTAATGCCAATCATGTTACAAATTCTTCATGATAGGTAGCCAGGTCTCACTCATTTCCTATACTTCAAATATTTGGCATGATATTCCAAATGAGGTAGGAAAATAACTCTCTTTGTCAGAAAGAACATTAGAATTTAGTTAATCTGCTGCTTATATTACTATGTAAATCTAATTTTCTTCATCTATGATTTCAGGGGTGGGAAAATCATATTTACAATTTTAGTTCTCTAATATGTGAATGAGGGTAAGAAGGAAAATGGACATATGAGCTAATTGTGAGTTTTAAGCCAAGTTGAATATATAAGGAAAGTGTCTTATAGGCCATAAGTTGCTTAAACTTCTAGAGTATTAGTATTATTGTTATTGTTGTTGTCCTACAAATTATTACTTTCTAATGATTAGAGTAAGAAATATATTGTATCACTAATTGCTGTGAAAATTCTACTTATACATTATATTCTTGACAAAGTTGTTGAAACATTATTTTTGGTTGTTATAAAATTTAAATTAATAAAAATATGAAAAGAATATTAAAAAATACAGAGAAATACTATATAGGTAGTATTAATATTTTACAGACTACTTTTGCACCCCACTCTCATGCAATTTTTGTACATTTCATGATATCTTTAGAGATGTCAATAGAAATGGGAAAAATGGATGTTAATGAGCCATAGAAGGATAAGTATTATATTAGGACATGTGCCAATGCTTTCTGGAAAGTGAAACCAGAATTCACTGGAAAGATCATTTAGGGTATTGAAGAAATGTTCTCTCTCATTCTAGGAAATATTTGTTATAATTCTTTCAAAAATTTTTTTCTTTTTTTTTTAAATTTAAACTTGTGTGGACAAATAGATATCCCATCCCCTAAGGACAGATCCTAAACGTTTTACAGTAGTGGGCCTTACAATCAATTCAGTCCTTCAAAATACCATTATAAGAAATAGAAGGAAAACTAAAGGAGAAAGAAAAAGAGAAGGAGGAAAAGGAAATGTAAATAAACTAGAATGGAAGGGAATAGACAGTATAAGAAGGTTTCACATATATTAAGGAGAATTGTAGAAATTACTTAAGATTTAAGTATGTTTAAGACATTTCTTATTGTAAGTTATAGAAAAAGTTTGAAAGACTTTTTTAAATAGATAACAAAAACTGGAACTGGAGGAGAGTGAAGACTATTTCAACTCAGAAAGAACTTGGAAAATATTGAAAATTATTTATGTTTAAGAGGAAACATATCTAAGAATGAATAGTAAATTAAATCATCATATTCAGGATAATTTCTCTAACTGCATTTGCCCATAATTGTTTCATCTTACCCTCTTATTGGTAGTGCTTATTTGCAATATAAATTGGTAACATATTTAAATTGTGTTTATTTTGAAACTTCTTTAGAGGATGTTTCCATAGAAAGTCTCTTAAATGTATCCTAGGTACCTAGTAAATAAATATGTGTTGATTCACTGACACAAAAAGTGTATATGAAATTAAAATCGGCAGCACAATTTTTTTTTTTGCTAATAAAGTAAAAATTGAACCAATGTGCTTATTTTGCCTAAGATCAGTGTTAAGATTTCAACATAGCTCAAATATTATTCTTGATTCTAAGTTTAAGCAATTTTCAATTATAATTTCAATATCTAGTAACTTGAGTTTTACTGGATTACTAACAGTATACTTGTGATTAGAATATAGCTTTGTCTATCCAAATCCATGTAATGATTGACAACTACCGATCAAAAATTGAATACAATCTCCTGAGTTATGAAGTCAGATTTATGAAGATCAACCTCTGTTTTCTTCTTTAGGAATGGCAAGTTCATTGAAGAAAATGAAAAGTACATACTGAAGGGAGGCAATACAGAACTCACTGTCAGGAACATAATTAATAGTGATGGGGGTCCGTATATCTGCAGGGCCACAAATAAAGCAGGAGAAGATGAAAAGCAGGCATTTCTCCAGGTCTTTGGTAAGTATTATAGCATAGTGGTTAACATTATGATGTCTAGAGGGAAGTCTGAGTCAAATTCTACTCTGTCACTTATATGTCATTAACTTTCTAAAATTAAATCTGTTTTCTAATCTGAAACATATTTTAGCATTGCAGCTACCAGATAGAATTATTTGAGGAATTACATGAAATATACATGTATATTCTTATAAAATATTGGATGACTGATAACAGAAGATGGAAGAAAATTCCTTTAAATTACACATAACTGGGATCTGTTATAACTTATAGATCATTTATATTTATATATATATATATATGTTGGTCTTCATAAATCTTTATGTGACACATGTTGAGATTAGTTTTACTTTTAATATACTTCAGAAGAACACATCTGTAAGCTAAAATTAGGAAATATTGACCTGTAAGCATAAGAAATTACTTTTCTTCATTCTATTAAAAGGGTATATAATATGAATATCTTTCATATTTACCAAAAGCTGTATTGTTTTCTTTGGGGAACTTACAGAAAGTGGATAAGCAGTAAGGTGTTTGTTTTTTTTTTAATTGATTTAGCTTCCATTATGTTTGTAAGAAGAAAACCAGTTTTACTTGTGTATTTGGAATATGTCATTGTCTTTAAAAAGCACAACACAAAATTATATGCATCAATAGCATTTAATATGTTTTCTCCATTTTTCAAAACACTGTTATCAAAATTCTTTCACAACAAAAAGAGGAAGTGGGAAGAAAAGAAGGAAAATTCTGTGAGAGTAAGAAGGACCATAGTTCATGTAGAGGAAAGAGTAAATAAAATTGTTAGAAATCATAAAAAGTTGTTAACTTATTCTAGCAGTATCTGCCACTTAACAAGATTGTTCTCTTTAGAACCTACACTAAATAAATATGACTCAGTATAAAAAATTTATTAATTACTAATAATAGTTTCTGAGATAATCCCAAAGAGTAGATATTCTCAATTTACATCAGAGAGCCATTATGAAATACTAATCATTTTTTTATTAAGATGGCAGTGAGAACAAAGAGATAAAAAAAAGATTTTAATATTTTCATCTTTTCAAATGGAAAATACATCATGATATGCTACATCACTGTTGTAATCACTTTTTAATAGTAACACTAAACAAATTTGCATTGTGCTTGAAACAAAATCAAATATATATAGTAGAAATCCAACTAAATCCATTAAAGTCAATGCAATAAACACTGAATTGTTAAAAATTATACATTCCATATTTCCAATATTTGAAAACTAAGTTTCCAAGATGAAAAGCAATTTATTTATATCCCATGATCAGTTGCATTTAAAGATTAAATAAAGTGTTACTTTTCTGAAATACCATGTGCTGGCTTTCATCCCTTTAAAGTTCTACCATGTAAAAATTTAAGAAATGCAGATAATACAGATTTTATAATTGTAAAGATCGGTGGTATCATGCAAATTTGTGGATGGACATATTTTTAATATAATGATAATTTAAATTAGCAGACATAATGTTTTTTCTCATTACTGAAGTCATAATTATAATGAAATGATTAGTTACAATGCCTAAAATTTTGTTAAAATAAACTGAAGTAAAAAATAAGTCAATTGGAATAATGTAAGAATTAACATATATATACTTACTTCATTAATATTTTAAATATTGTGCACGATTTTACTTACACATATTCAAGATACAATCATCATTTTCCTTCTCAGGAGGAATTATTTTTAAAGCTTAAGAGATAATCACTAAATAAGCAGATGTTACGCATGAACACATACACACTCATAAACATAAAGCCACCATGTGGCTTTAAAAGAGGAAATTTTAATTTTGTAGATTTAAGAGTGGGAAAAATAAAGTTCTTTTGAAATTGCAAAGTTTCAAAAGGAATTATAATTTGTATGTTGGCTTTTAAGCCACTTCAAATTTTTTTTTATGATAATTGATGAGAATTATTTTCTAAAGCTTTCCCCCCTGTATTTTGTGAGTCTCTTGGCACTCCTTTAATGCAAAGTGTGCTGCTGTAACTGTTAAAATCTTAGTAATTCTATACTGTACTAATGTGAACTTAAGTGCCCACTGCGGCTTTTAAGTCTGAATAGTGATATTTTCCTCCCATACAGATTGAGTAATGTATATATTCTTTACAGTACAGCCTCACATAATACAGCTTAAAAATGAGACTACGTATGAGAATGGTCAAGTCACACTTATATGTGAAGCAGAAGGGGAGCCTATACCAGAAATCACTTGGAAAAGAGCAATAGATGGCATCACATTTTCTGAAGGAGATAAGGTAAAAGGATCTCAATATATAGTGATTTTCAATACCATTGTATTTTCAGAGTTTTGCACATTACTAAATTTCACATTGGACTTCAGTTTACCAAGTAACTTGTAGGAATGCAAGAAATGGTTGAATTTTTCAAAAGGTAATGCTACCACACTCAGCCCGAAAATTAGTGGAGAAAAAAGTGAAAGTGTAATATTTAAAGATGTTTTTCATTATGTCACAAAATTTTAGGTTGTTGATATTCTTAAGTATTCTTACAGGGACTTTTGGCATACATGGAATTTATAAGTTATTGCAATTTTAGCTCCCCACCCCATGCTGTGAAAATGAGAGTCATCCCAGACCAAATTCTGCTGTCATCATTAACTCTTTACTCTTTAGAATTGTCTTGTGCGGTGCAAAGTTAGGTGTCACCTTCACGAGGTGGGGATCCTGGTGATGAGAGCTGAAATGATGGGGGGACTACTGACTGATGATCAGTAGACATCTTTATTTCTTACAATCACTTCTTTTATACCTTCCACAAGATCCGATGACAAACAAGATATAGATTTATGTGCAGGGTGTAGGCTACATGTGAGATGTGATTTACGTGCAGGCAATCAAGTGAGACAAATGAACAACAGGGATTATCTCTTAGCTTTAAATGACAGGAGCAAGTTAGGGATTCTCCACACTTATCAGATCTATCTCAAGGAGGACATGAAAACATTCCAGGGATCCTCCCATGTTTATTCTGGGCCCAGGAAGACTCTTGCCCTCCATCTCCTGGAGTTTTCTCACAGGGTTTGACACAATTCCAGTCACACTGGCGAGTATCTGGGTTGTGTTTCAACAGTTAGGTTTGCTTTCATGTAATTTAGAATCTAATAAAGAGAAATAAACACAAACAGAACAAAATACAGTACTTTGGTAATTGTCAGTCGCATGTAAATAGGCGACCTGTCACCAGAATACATTTACATTACTAACTAATTAATAATAGACTTTCATTATTGCTCTTTTTAATAATTATTCACACAAAACTCCAAAGTATGGACAAAGTGAAACAGAAAGGAAAAGATAGTGAATTAGTGATAAAATGAATTGACATTTCACATGTGTAAAAGAGGGTAAGATTAAGCTTACCAATATCTTTTCTTAATATTAATATTAAGAAATATTTCTTATATTGATATTAATATAAAGGAGAGAAACTCCTTGAAGCTTTTCATTAATTTAAATCAAGTTCTGCAAAAGACAGTGATTTCTACAATATAAGTACCTTTGACGTACTAATAAGGATAGCAGAAAAATTTGAAACCAATTTATCTGAAAGACAGTTTCTATCCCTCCAACTCATGTAGTTTTGAACAACATGCTAACTCCATAAACTGACAAAACAGCCATCTCCCTAGCTATTTACTATTTATTCTTTGTAAGAATTGTATTCACATATATATGTATATATGTATGTATCATATACATATATATAAGATATACATGATATGTATTCCTATATATATATCTATATATCATACTTTGCTTCATTTCCTCCTCATGATGGCATTTTTAAGAGAGTTATATCTTTTTTGGTAATAGTTATAATATTTTGATATACTTATTTTATATATACAAATTAAAAATCAAATTTATAAAATATCTTCTGGAAACCCAGAGAAACCATACAGACTTTGCTTTAACATTTTCTTAACAGAAAATCCTAGATATTAAGGCACAATTGTCAAATCTGAAAGGAGTTATATTTCCATAAAATTATTTTAAATTATAAAAAAATAGATATAAAAGACTGTAGGTAATTGTTTTCCTGCCAATTTAGTACATTTCTTTAGATCTCTCAAGAATAATGATTTTCATGTCTACAAGCTCTTATTAATTATACCTTCATATTCCTAACTCATGCTTTCCTTATATTCTTGACTACTGTAAAATTCCTAAAAGTTCTTGTCTTTTTTTTTTTTTTTTTCACTAGTAGCTGTTGATCAATTTGATGTGAAATTATTTCAAAGTATGGGACAGGAATTTGCATGTCAACCCTATGCAGGGGTCTTACTTATCTTCTCTGTATCATTCCAATTTTAGTAGATGTTCTGTCAAAGTAGCAAGCCAGCACCTGAAAATTCTCATCTTAAGATAGTGTTTACTCTTCATTTAATGGATGTTTCCTTATGTGTATACCAAAAATGAGAGATGCATTATATCCAGTTATTTTATCATGAAAAGTTGTCAAGTAACCAGAAGGCTGTGACATTTTTTTCTATACTGTAAACCCCAGGCCACCCAAAACTATATTCAGAAATTTCTTCTCTAGTAGTTATGAAGAATAATCAACTAGTTTTTTTGAAAAGAATCATCTCTATTAAAATACTCTTTTTATTTTTTATTTGGTTTATTTCCTACAAAACAATTATAGAAAACCATATATGCTTTTGTTTTTCCAAATGTAACTTCTATCCAGTGGGTAAAGAAATGAAGGTCATTCACTTTCTATCATGACATTTCTCCTAAATTATTTTGATTCATATCTTATTTTCTGCATAGTAAACCTCATTTCTCATTACTAGTTTCTTCAACAACCAAAATTCAAAAACTGAATGGTTGACCTGAGCTTTGAAGTAAGACATACCTGGTTTGAATCTCAGCTCTGCCATTTGGCAGTATTATCTGAACTCTTATTAATATGAGTTTCTTCATCTTTAAAATGTGGATAATAACACTTACTTCCCTTAAAGGTAGAATAAATCTGGGAAGTAGTCCTAACCCTTTACATTTTGTAAATATTCAATAAACTTTATTTTATCTTTGTTATATTATTTGTCATATTACATAATTTTTTTTTTAACTTTTAAGGATTTTATTTATTTATTTGACAGACAGAGATCACAAGTAGGCAGAGAGGCAGACAGAGAGAGAGAGAAAGTGGGGGAAGCAGGCTCCCTGCTGAGCAGAGAGCCTGATGTGGGGCTTGATCCCAGGACCCTGGGATTATGACCTGAGCTGAAGGCAGAGGCTTTAACCCACTGAGCCATCCAGGTGCCCTCTCAGTAACTTTTAAAGAGATTGTCTGATTAATTCCTTCAGCAACTCTAAAAAGAAAATATTGTTACATCCATGCTAGAGATTGAGGATTAGAAGGTGAACGTTTACCCGGGGTCATGCAGATAATATATACCCGAGCAGGAACTCAAGCCACGTTCATCTAGGCCTTCATGGTTTTGCTATACTGCATATTACATAATTTTTAAGGCATAGTTTATCTTGTTTGTTATTCTGAATAAATTCTAGTTGTTAATAGACTCCATAAAGTCTGGTACCTGAGGTTTGATTAAACACTATCGTGGAGTATATTCAGATCATATCTCTCTTGTCATGGAAAGCATGAGATGGTATTTTCCACAAGAATCACTTGGAGAGCCTGTTAAAATGCACCTTCTAGAAGCCCACTCCCTGATGTTGATTTAGTATGTCTGATACAGGACCTAGAAGTACATATTTAATAAACTCATAAGGTTGGTATCATAGGGGTTGACTTCAGGTCATACTCTGGAAAGTAATTCTCTAAGTCACATGAAATTTAACAGCTAATCCTGTCAACAGAAAAGTGCTCTTAACAGATTACTTGGCACCTGATAGAGGCTTGGGAAATATGGAACAAAACAAATCAAAACTTCCCATCATGTACACACTATCAATGTTTTGATGAAACTGCTCATTCTGTAGGCCATAGTGAAACAGCATCAGTGTAATGTGCTCATACTAAAAACTTAATCCCCAAATATGGCAGTGCACTTAGCACATATGTTCATCAGTGTAGATTTTCAAAGGATGGGGTCTCAATTAATAATATCCCCTTTCCTTACCTAAATTCTCAATCACTAGATAAGACAAAAAAAATAAATAGAGATAAAATGTCATGTGACTTAAGCCAGCAGGTAAGTGAATGTTCTTATACCGAACCAGAGAATTAGATAGACTTACCCAGCACAGTCCTGAGTAGCATTAGACCTTGTAGCCCCCCACTGTGGGAGAGTAGATATCACTGTCAAGGTTACCATCATGGCTGAAAGCAAGGGAGAACCTCTGGTCTCTACAGGAAGTCCTTTCTGAAAATAAAAGAAGAAAGCAGCTAAGAAGAACATATTCAGTATGATCAGTATGATACCCTCATAGTTACCCATCAAACATCTGCCTGGTTCTTATGGGGAAGAGTAATTAAGGAGTTGGAAAGTCCAGAACTGGTATGTTCACGAGCTCCCTTCCCATGGAATAAATGTTAGGAATCCATAAGAAGTGTTTACTGCCCAAAAGAGCCTTATGTAAATAACATCTTAATAAGCACTGTATATACATTTTCACAACTTAACTTCTGATATTCTTACTGCATGCTAAATGGCCCCAAAACAAAGTGGAACAAAACAGCCATTTTATTTTGTTCATGATTCTGTGGATCAGGAATTTGCAGAGGCTCAGCAAAGGGGACATCACAAGGCACTTCAAATGTGATCACATGTGTATGTTTTCTGTATCCATAGTTTTGTAGAACAATTGAACTATGTATATTAGTATACCATAAAATATCTTTGCATAATATGGCATCCTTCAGAAATCACAACAAAAAGTGGGGTCCTTAAATACATTTAAACTCATGACTGTTTCATCTAACCCACTATAGTGCATCTTACCTATATTTAAAATAGTGTATGAAATTTTAACAACTTCAGAAAACTTCAGAAATATGTATAAGATGTAAGAAAACGAGTATTCACTTGCTTCAAAAATACTTTCTTAGTATCCATTGTTATTTCAAAATAACATTTTGTTCATCATTTTATTGTTAAAGAAATTTCACATTTTTCACTTTTAGTTACCCATTTATTGAAAATTTCTAGACACTTTACTGCAATTTAAGTATTATTTATGATTCTCTCTAAAAATATTGATTTACCAGGGTTATCCAGAAATTCATTACACTTACAGATTAATATTAGCACTTTATTTTGGAGTCATCTTAAAATACAATTGTTTATAAAAATCAGAAATCCCTAGCTTCTTCATTAAATGGATACTATACATATAATCTTAATAATATTTAAATGTTATGTAATAAAGTTTAGGACAAAACCAAAGCTACTGTTTTAGAATATAAAACAGCCATGAATTGAAACTTATAAATTGTTTTTTTAATTAACAAACTAAGCAATCTAATTTTTCATACTAAAATCTTTATTTAAAAAAAAAACCCTGCTTCTTTCACAGAGTTGATCTACCAATTATGTAAGATTAAGTTTCTACAGTGTTTGACAGAGTGCCTGGCATTAATATCTGTCATCTATTTTGAACCAGTTTCTTTAGATCATTCTTTCTTATCATTCTTATTAATGAATGTTAGTATATGTAAGATTATAGGTATTGGAAGTCATGCAAAACGTCACACAAGTCAACATTTAATCCTAATTCTGTCACTTTGTCCTTTTGACACTTTGGTGTATCACTCACTATATTACTTCTTATATCTGACCTCAGTTTTTGCATGTCTAAATCAGGATAATAAGATATCCCTGAAAAAAGTTTCTGAAGATGAAATGAAAGTCCATATAAATAATAAGATATCCCTGAAAAAAGTTTCTGAAGATGAAATGAAAGTCCATATAACAATATCCTAGACACAAATCAAACATTTTAAAAGTGTTATTTTCTCTTGTCTTTGGATATATCCAGTCTTCAGATATTTTATGCATGAAAAAATGATCATATTGATTCCCTGTTGATGACTGCTGTCACAAAGGGAACCAGATAAATTCTTTGAGCATAGTCATATGTTCTGTATGAATAACACAAGAACATGTAACAGTTGTTACAGACTGTGCTTCCATGACATAACTGTATGTAGAATTTACTATAAAATCACCTCTAGCAATATCATTTCCAGATCTTGTAACTATGTATCACATTCCTCGAGGAAGCTGACAGTGTCCAGCATCTGCATTTGAGTATTCATCTCACTCACTGTATGTTTGCTGTCAATTTCCATCCCTGCAGGGAAGCGTAGATGAGGGCTCAAACTTTCTATCTTGGGTGAGGATAGACTCTAATGCTAAAGAAAGGCTGGTCCTTCTTCTTATGAGACACGAAATATCACAGATTTCTTTCCACTCTGTCTTCTCCCCTACCCCCAAATTTTCCTCTCTAGGAAATGATTCATTTTTTGCCTTCTTTTGGGCCCATGTAGACCTCCCACATTACATAGTGATACATATTGATTCTAAATAGACTCTTTCACATTGTAAGAAAGGCTAAACAGGTCATTAAAATGCGAGGAAAAAAAAATGCCACACTCCACAAAGCAAAGTTACTTCACAGTGCCTTGTCCATAAATTTTCCAAACTAGGATTTCATAGTCATCTGATAAACCTGGTGTCTTTTAAACATGTTTGAAGAAATATTGTTACTTGTTATTTTAAGAGTAAGTGGAAGTAAAAAGATCTACGGGGAGTGATTTTTACTTCTAGAATTCTTACAAAATGGTAAATATAACAGCATGCAAACCTGCCTATATGAATAGAATGTTTTATATAATAATTACAAAGTGCTTATAATTTTGTCTGGAAGATGACATCTCACATGTGCCACTTATCTACTCTTTTAAGATACAGAATCTATAATTATTTTACTCCTGTTGTACTTGTCCTGCATAGTAAATTATAGGCCTTTCTCTACTGGAAATTAATCCCACCCTACATTGAATAAGAAGTATTTAAAATGTGTAGCAATAAGTTATAACTGTCTTAAAGTAGAATTTCTCAAGCTTCAGTCATTTGACAGCTTCCTCACTTTTTCCTTTTTTAAATTTAAATTCAATTAGCCAACGTACAGTACATCATTAGTTTCAGATGTAGTGTTCACTGATTCATCAGTTGTATATAATTCCCAGTGCTCATCACATCACATGCCCTCCTTAACGCCCATCACCCAGTTACTCATCCTCCCACCCACCTCCCCTCCAGCAATCCTCAGTTTGTTTCCCAGAATCAAGAGTCTCTCATGGTTTGTTTCCCTCTCTGATTTCTTCTCATTCAGTTTTCCCTTCCTACTCCTATGATCCTTTGTTTTGTTTCTTAAATTCCAGATGTGAGTGAAACCATATGATAATTGTCATTCTTTGATTGACATCCTCTCTTTTGTAGTCATGTGTTTCCTGTTATATAGTTTTTTAAAATGAATTAGTTTTCAGTTTATTCTAATCCTGCCCAAAAATACCAGTAGAATCAATATATTAGTTATACTTTTAAATATCATTAAATAAATATAAAACTATAAAATAATTGTTTTCCAAAGTCATATTAAAGCTAGCATGCAAATTATTCTTTTACATATCTTACTCTATGGGTAATTATTCTTTTACATATTCATTTACAAATTATTCTTTTACATATTTTACTCTGTGGATAGCTCTTATAGCTGTAAATTAGTAAATAATTTCAATTAGTAAATAATTGAAAGAGCTATGTACAGCTATAGCATGTACACAGATCATACTTTTAAAATAACTGCTTTTCAAACATACTTTGAATTATCATGCTACAAAATTTAGTTATGAAATTTTGGGCACTGTAGCACATTCAAACATATTTCGATTAGGACAGAAAGCCATTCTCTGTCCTCCTATTGATGGGACCAGGCACTTCCTTCCAGTAAATAAATGTGTTTCATTATTAATGAAAGGCTAAAGAGATTACAGATCATAGTAACAGAAACTCATTTAGTTTCAGTCCTTAATACCAAATGGTCCTTTCCAAATGATGCCAATAAACTCAATACATTAAGCAGAGTGGTTAACCTCAAAAACAATTTCTTCCTATTTTTGCTGAAGTGAAACATCACATTCTAGTCATGGTCTGAGTTTAAACCAGTTCAAAACTTTGTGATTAAAATAATAGGATTTTCTGTCCTTTTACATTCATTTTGAAAACTGTCTGTGTCCAAGAGAGCAACCTGATTCTACATTAATTTTCGTATTTTAAGTCCATATTGCTTTGTTACTTCACGATTTATTTAAAATGAAATTTAAGATTAAAAAATTACTAAGCATGAATAGTTTAACATTTAGCTTTGCACATACATGTACTGAAGACATAGTTGTACTGAAATGTTTCTATTTTAATAGCGCAGAAATGGTGAACAATTTTCTCCATGTATTTAGGCACTGTGATCCGGGCGATACTTAAAATGCTCTTGCAGACTAAAATACCAGGTCAAAGGGATTTCTGGCAATAATAAAGATAGGCAGTTCTGTCACACAACTACTTGAACAAAACATGATGTTTTAAATTTTATAACAATTTAAATATCTCAGCATATATTTATTATTACATAAATGTATTCATTATTAGATTATTGTTTTATGCTTTAGGATATTATTCCTTATTGTCCATGTACAGCTTTGGACCTAAGGAAATTTCCCATTTTAAAAAATGATTTATTTAAATCCCTTTAATAAAAGGCAGAAGGTAATGGTGTGAATGTTTCACATCACATGAAAATCACATGAAATTTTCAGTGTTGAAAATTCTTAGATCTTTTATATTTAAAATGTGAAGATTACATTAACCTTTTCTTGTGTTTTTCTTTTTTTTAACTCTAAGGCAAATATGACTTCTTGAAAAGATAAATTTCATAAAATGTAAGCAGTAAAATAATCTTTAAAGTGATAAGATTTTATATGACTAATGTTTTCTTTATCACTTACCCAAATTCATTTAACAACTATCAACAAATACTACCAAGAGCTGTTATGTTTGCATGAACCATGTTAGGCACAAAGAATGCAGCACTGAAAAAAAAAAAAAGCTTTTCTGCGTTATGGTGCATACAACTTAGGCAAGATGGAATCAAAGCATACTTAAAATCAGTAGTCTTTTCCTTATGAATATGGAATTATGAATTATGCAATTTTTACATCCAAAATACCAATTTTGAGTATGTAAGTGAACTTTTACAAGACTACAGATATAGCTTTGGTATATTTTTCTGTGCTATCACAGACCCAGTTTAACTTGTCCTTCTGACTGGTCTGTGTATTCATGCAGGTTGGAAAGTAGGTCTGCTCTCACCAGAATATCTCCACTCAGGTTGCTCCAGGCTGATAAAAATTGCTTGACTCTGATTTTAAAACAAAAGCAAAAAGAAAAATAATGGTAAAATTGGCAGCACCTTTGTATTACAATGAAAAAATAAGATTTTCAATTTCCTTTTTCTCTTTAAATAGAAATTAACAAAATGAGATCAACAAATCCACAATTATGGATTTAAAAAGGAGAGACTGTGGAGTTTCAAGTACCAGCAATTTATTATAAACGCTCTAGTGAAATGAAAAACTAAAATATGATGACATATTTATGGCATCATCTTTAAGTATTAAGGACAGTATATAAGTATCTTTTATATATCTTTTAAGTAGCTGTACTTCCGGGCAAATTTTTTACAACTGATTTTTACTGCTTTTATGATTAATTTTATTTATACCTTTTACCAAACCTAGAAGATGCATTTTGGTATGCAGTCATGGGCAATTTTTAGTGTCTGATTCTAAGACCAAAAAACAAACAAACAAACAAACAAATACAAAAACATAGGAACAGAGAGGTCAAGGTGAAAAGTACAATGTAAAAAAAAATAGGCCTATAAAATCAATAAAATGTTTTAGTAAATAATTTAAAGAGCAGTGATGATACATTTGTTCAAGTATTTTAAAGACATCCATACATACAGTTGAACTAGCCATTTGCTTAATGTGGGTAATCATATGACAAATGAGGGGAACTTATAAAAAGGCATAGACTTTCCATGAATCAGGGATTACAGATTATGAAATTATTAAATTTCAAATAAGAGAATGCCCAGTCTGTTGAATTTCTCTAGCATAATTTGCAAAATCATCAGTGTCCAAAAGGAAATCCCTTCATTTGATGTAATACTGCATCAGAGGATCTCAAAGAGCTAACCATAGAGTAAGATATGTAAAAGAATAATTCACATAACCCGTGGGTTCCTAACCATGTTAGCTTTGGTATTCCCAGTTCATATAAAATGCAGTCTAATGAATTAGTGTTACATAGTTGTTATAACATCGATTCTTGATTGCAATTCTGACATTTGCCATTTACCTGCTCTCTCATATCAGGTGAATTGCCATATTTTTCAAAGGTACAGCTCCATTGTTTATACAGTGAGTCCCCATCAAACTCTACCATTTCCTTATTCTATAAATCTCTTTATCAATTCAGTAGGTAATCACACATTTTAATATACAGTTTTTATTCCAATGCTAAGTCCTTCTTAAAATTATTTACTAATTTTCAGTTCATGACTTTTTAATGGCTTAGTATAGAGAGGCAGTGTATTTGTAATCTCCTTCTTCTATAAAGTTTTTCCATATAACTCAGTTATAAGGAAAGTTAAGACTACTTTGGTAATATCTTTACATTGGGAAGAAAAAGTCAATTTTTGATTGTAGAGAAGAATGCCAAAGAACATACTCCTGGCACCTGTAGATTTTAATGCCTGTATTTTTTTTCCCCTTTGTAGAGATAATGGGCTTTTCTGAGGGATTTTGTATTTGAATGACATTTTTAAGGTTCTCCTAATGCATTTTTTCATACTAGTGCTCTGAGAGCAATATTATAGGTCCCTGCTGGGCAATAGGTAAAATGGACACTTCTATTCCCTATCTGATGTAGGTGGTAGAATATAATTAGGCAGGTTGGAAATCTTCCTAGATGCTACTGAGCTTGCTGAGAGGTGGGTTTTCAATCATTTACAGCTTCCTGAAATTTCTTCTCCAGCCCACAGCTTGAATAACAATTATCAAAGAAATCAAGTCATAAGTTCAACATATCCTTTTAAAAAACTACTTTAGAGAAAATTCTGTGAAATATTTTAAAAATAAATATGTCGTTCTTTAAAAAAACATTATTTATTAATGAACTAATATTTTTAAATGTCTTATAAGAATTTACACTTGAAGGAAACTGTCATCAGGTTTGTAAGATGATATAATAGTAGTTCACAATTTTACAGGAATTGTTTTGTGGAAAAGTGTTATTTATACACTGAAAGTGATTTTACCACGGCTTTGTAGCAGAAAGTATTTTTCTTGTGAATACTTTATCCTACATTGACTTCAGTTGATACTTATTTCTTCTTATAAGCAATCTAGTGCTATCCCCTGAAAAAATATAAAATCACATAGCTTATAAGGAAGTAATGAAGATGTCAGTGAAAATTAATAGACTTAAAAATAATTTTTCTGATATTTGTAACTTTGGTATTTTCTGAATAATATTAACTAAATTCAGAAAACAAGATGAAGCAAATTGGAATAAAGGTATGACAGCTATGTAGTCATTTGGGTGCAATTTAAAATAATCCATATAAAAAATAAATTCAAGTTCCTATTTAATAGATACACCATATCTGTGAAAATATTTAAACAAACACCTAGTAAACAGCTTGCATAAAAATAATACATCTGATGTAATTCATTGTCAACTTTAAGCATGAGACAAAAACAGGTGCACAGAAGAATGTTAGCTACACAATAAATAATGAATAAAATTGAATACATTTTAATGAAAATTATCTTAGCACAGTTATTGCAATGCCTTCATTGCACTTGATTGAGGAGTTAACAAGTAATAAATTTAAATGATATATTAAAAAAAGGTTTTCAATGATAACTGTTCTGCCATCTACTGAGCAGTTGTGTTTATGATGGGTGTTGGGGGTGGGACAAAAATGTTTTAGATGTAAACCATCCTTGGCTATAATGTTGCATTTTCATGATCTGCATTTTGGAGCAGCATTATTACTGTTGCTTGGTAATACACAGAAAGATCTTATCTAGCTTTCTAAATCTCTTATTTTCAAATGCCAGATTTTTAGATGCATTTTTTTAAAGATTTTATTTATTTATTTGACAGAGATTACAAGTAGGCAGAGAGGCAGGCAGAGATAGAGGGGGGAAGCAGGCTCCCTGCTGAGCAGAGAGCCCGATGTGGGGCTTGATCCCGGAACCCTGGGATCATGACCTGAGTTCAAGGCAGAGTCTTTAACCCACTGAGCCAGCCAGGCGCCCCTTTTTAGATGCATATTTAATAGTGCATCTACATTTAAGAAAAATGTATTTGTGCTCTATCAAATATGTAGAAGCAATGTAATTCTAATATTTGTGGATCCTACAATGTTTTCACCTGACCTAGACCACCCATTTTGCTCACCTTTTTTAATCCCCATACTAAATTTCATTGTCTATTATTATAATTACGACCTCATATGCACTCCTCAATCTTTTTTGGCTTCATGAAATGTTTCTGGCACAACACCACTCATGTTTTAATTAACCTCCACATCTATTCCACAAATGTGTTAGAACATCTGAGCTTACCTGGAGGAGAAAAGCCTGTAATCATTCTGAAAGGCCTCTCTCTAAAGTTGTGGCCCATATTCACTGTGTGTTCTCTGTGTTGTGTACCATTCATCCCACATTTTCCTCGCCCATTTTCTTGGCCAGGTTAAGATAACTACCTTATGCATTTCCTCCATCCTGAAATTTGCAAATTTCCTCTATCCCCAAAGGTTTGTTGATGATCTGCTTTTTTTTACTAAGAAAATAAACAAAGAAAATTTGAACAAATTCCTACTACTACATCTACACTCATACATAACTGAACCTACCTATATGTTACCCATGAGTAAAATGTTTGAGTTTTTATATGAATCCTAGTAGTATACTTTCTAATATGTGATGGATTTCAGTCCAGTAATTCAGATCCCTATTCTCAACAATATTTTTATTCAATACCTTATTTATCATTCCTGTCACCTTTCAAAAATATTCTATCATTTTTTTCTTTTACGGTGTATATACCATATATAACATATATATTTGATATGTATATCTGTAACATACACACATACCTACTACACATACCCTTCATACATGAGAATATATGTATGTATATGACATATACACAGTCAGATGATAGGTAGGTAGATAGATAGATAGGCAGGTAGATAGATATCTCACAGCTTCCACATACCATTTGATTCTACATCCTGCCTATTTAAATGAAAAATGTTTAACATTGATCTAATTTTCTTCCTCCAATTATTTCCTGAATACAAACTTTGATCATGTCACTCCACTGAAGCTCTCTGACAAGTTTACCAGTAACTTTCATCCTCTTAAACGTAATGGCAAATTATCACTCTTCTTTTCTTTTTTTTTCTGCCTAGTAACAGCAGTGACCCAATGAAATTATCTCTTTTGCTTAAAGTATGTTCTTTGCCTTTCTGTATGTTCCTTGTTTTTCTTTTGCCATACTCTCACTCCTTTCAGTACTCTTTGATTAGTCTTTACCTTCTAATTGATCTTTAAGTGATGGAGGACCCCAGTATGGACCCTGTTCTTAAATTCCTTTCTCTATGCTTAGTCCCTTGACTTATTCATCTAGTTTCATGGCTTTGATTATCACTTGGATCCCTTAAGCTCTAAATCTCAACCAATGGACCTCTTCATGGAACCTTAGTCTTCTACATCCAATGGTATACCAGACAGCTTCATTTGCATATTAAAAATAGCTTAAAGTGAAAATACCCCATACAATTCTGTACATTTTCTTCACATTTGCTTCTTCCTCAGTCATCCCACCTCATTAAACAGTGGCTTTTACAGTTATATAACTGAAATTCTTGGAGCTGTCTTTGATTCTTGTCTATTATTACACCCATATTCTTCTTCTTCTTCTTCTTCTTTTTTTTTTTTTTTTTTTTTTTGGCAAATCCTGTTAACCCAATCTTAAGTATATTGAAAATTTGATCATTTCTTAACACCTACCTGTTACTGTTCTGGTCCAAGCCATCATAATTATTTGTCTAGATTATTGCAGTAACCTTTTAAGAGGTCTCAGTGCATCCACCATGCCTCCCATTAGTCTCATTAAAATAACTAGATTGCTCCACTTGAAACAGCACACATAATATCACTCTTTTGTTCAGAAGCTTCTAGTAGTTTCTTGTATCATTTGGAAATTCATTCTATGGCCTACAAGGCTCTATAGGGTAGGCTACTCTTCCAATTTCTGTTATCTCCTTTTTCCCCTTAAATCCCAATCAGTTTCAATCAAGTAGATTTCATATTCCTCCATCAATCCTTGGATATTGCAAGTTTTTCAGTGGTGTGTCCACTTTATCTACCTAGAACATTAACTGCAAATATCAAGTTGTAAATATAGTGTTTTTCTAAAACAATCCAAAAATTATGGATCAGACAGGTCTGTGATCAATCTTTATAGTTATGTATATCAATCATTAGATAACAAAAAATTAAGAATATTATCATTAAAGGGAAATCTGGTGGAGCTAAAGACCCAGGAAGCAGAGACGGTCTGGAAAATTATACTACCTTTGCTTCAAGACATAAAATTGATGAGGACCAGTTTTCATCAAGCCTCTAATTGTGTGTTGGAATATGCAGGCATAAGAGGAGGTCAAATAATTATACTACAGGGCAGAGTGTTGTAATTTTATGAGAAGGTACTAAAAAAGCATACTAATAGTGAATAAATAGGTAAAGTGCTATCTCAAGGTACTGATCAAAACAGCCAGCCAGATATGTTCTTGTAATACAGGAAGAGATGGATAAAGCCTCGATAAACCTCCAGCATCTCCTGTATGGTTCACACAGGAAAAGTGTGCAATTTAATGGCTTGGTAGTCTCCTGCTTCTATACATACTGCACATGGGATCCCCTTAATTACCACATTTTCTATCATTTGACTCTAAGTATATTTTTTTTGACTCTAAGTATATTTTAATTTACAGATAAACAAAGTATTACTTCACTAAGCAAAGGATTATATCAAATCATTCGAATGATTGACTTATGGATATGCTACTACTACTTTAGCATTACATGTCTGTATTATTAAAATTTTGTGCCTGTATCATCACAGTTCCAATGACTCCAGCGATAGATACAGTGAACTTCAGAGTTGAATGCAAATGTCCACAGAGTAAATGAACTCTTGTGTTTTAGACATAGATTAAGTTCTTAACTGGTTTTGAACTTCGTAACTGAATGTGTTTTCTCTTGCTGCTTTTAGGATTTTTTCCATATCTCTATATTTTGTAAACTTAACTACAATATGTCTTGGTGTTGGTCTGCTTTTGTCGATTTTGCTGGAATTTCTCTGTGCCTCCTGGATTTGGATATCTGTTTCCTTCCCCAGATCAGGGAAGCTTTCAGCTATAATTTACTCAAATAAACCTTTTGCCCCTTTTTCCCTTTCTTCTTCCTCAGGGCTTCCTATGATACAAATTTTATTATACATTATGGAGTTGCTGAGTTCCCTAAGACTATATTCGTGATTCAATATTTTTCTTTCTCTCTTCTTTTAGCTTCATTATTTTCCATAATTTTATCTTTTATTTCATGCATTCATTCCTCCACATCTTCCATCCTTATGGTCATTATATCCAGTTGGTTTTACATCTTAGTTATAGCATATTTTATTTCTGCCTAACTAGTTTTTAGATATTTTATCTCTGTGGTAAGAGACTCCCTGTTGTCCTTTATGCTTTTCTCAAGTGCAGCAGGTATCTTTTGATTATTGTTTTAAATTCTAGATCAGGCATATTACTTACATCTATCTCAATTAGATCCTTGGCCTGTGACCTTTTCCTGTTCTTTCTTCTGGGACGAATTCCTCGTCTTGGCATTTTGTTTAGGTCTCTGTCTTCTTCTGTGTGTTCAGAAAGCCTGTTATGTTTCCTGCTCCTGAGAGTAATGGCTTTTTTAAGGAGTCATATACTGTCGAGGGCCTGGCACTTCAGTGAGTGCCTTGGGTGTGTGCTGTGGAGGACACTCTTCTGCTGTGCTTTGGCTGCTGTTTCCCTCAGATCAGTCTTTTGCAGAGTTTCTCCTTGCCAGAAATGGGAGGTGTTTGGACTTTGGCCAGACATGTAATAATACATAATACATGTAACGCTAAAGTAGTAGTAGTATATCCATAAGTCAGTCATTCAAATGATTTGATATAATCCTTTGCTGAGTGAAGTAATACCAGTTTTAACTAGGTGTGTTCTGATCTGCTTGTTATAAAAGAGATTTGATGCTATTTACACTAGAGCTGAAGCTTTGCACAGCTCTGCGGTCAGTAGATACGGTATGTCTACTCAATGGTGTGAGGAGGGGGTAGTATGAGGGGGGAACATGGTCTGGAGAGAGGGGAGTGCTGTGCTGCTTTTCTGGGGGTGGGCCTGCTATGCTGGTTCTCAGGCACACTTGCTCAAGAAAATCAGAACCCACAGAGCTCAGGGACTTGGTGTAAGCAGTCTAGGCAGCCAGCGTTGGTGTTTTGCTGCTTACTGAGAGGTGGGGGAGAGAAATGGTGTAGCTGACTCTTTTGTCCCCAGAGAGGCAATGTCACCTCTCCCAGATGTGTGTGCTCCAAGAAGGGGGAACCATCTCTCCCATTATGTCCAGGACATCCTCAGAGAGGAGGGCTATCCTCCTCCTCCACGGGAGCACTGCAACGCCCTCAGGGCTCCACACCAGCCATGCTGCATATCTCTAAAACTTCAGTCTTGGAGCCTTAGCTTCTCTCATTTTCCTAGTCAGTGGGCTTTGGGGAAGAGTTTTCCTTTTGCAATCCATTATGTGCTCCTCCTCCTCTCTCTCTTTCTCTCTCTCCTCCACTCTCTATGATCAGGGCTCGCTCTCCTCCACAGCACCTGTGATTTCTCCCCCAAATCACATCTCTTCACCTCTATGGTGTGGCCTCTTCTCTACCTCTAGTTGTGCAGTTTGTTCTGTCAGCCCTCAGACCAGGTTCTTGGGTACACAGAGTGATTTGTTATTTATCTAACTGTGTTCAAAGGACAAGGCAAGCCCAGGGTCCTCATACAACTCTGCCACTTTAGCTGCTACCAGTCAAGTACTTTTTAACTTGTGGTATCAGTCCGATAAAGATGAAGTTGAAAGTGGTGTGTTGTGTACCTAAGAATTCTCATAACTATGACAAAAAGTGGGTAAATGCACTGCATTTTCTGATGTTAAGTATGGAATTAGTAGCAACTTAAAATACTTGTTGGGGTGCCTGGGTGGCTTAGTCGGATAAAGGTCCAACTCTTTATTTCTGCTCGGGTCATGATCTCAGGGTCATTGGATCAAGCCCCAAGTTGGGCTCCCCACTCAGTGAGCAGTCTGCTTGTCTCCCTCTGTCTCTGCCCTTCCCCCCATTCTCTCTCTCAGTAAAATACTTGTTAGAGCTTCTCTTTTATAAAGGATAAAGCAGGGCTTGATTTACACTCTGGCTTTAAACAACAGCAACAACAAACACAATTTATGACATTATGGGCAGCACATTGATCCCTGAGAGAAGAGAAACAAATGATATAAGTCCTGTGATTGCTCAAGCATAATGTCTGGAGAGAATTTCCAGGCTACGGCAAAGGGATGAATAGTCTGGTTGTTTCTCTTAGTTGAGGGGACAGTGTTCTGAATTTGAGTGATCCACGTGCTAGAATTCTTAGTATGGGATACTAGAGAGGAGAGAGCTCTGTGGAGAAGAGAGGAATTTGCACAGAGAGAGGTCCAGAGATCTTCGGCATTTTCCCCTAGATTCTTCAATTGAATACCAGTAAGTGTATGTGTGGGAGGAGACTATTCACAGTCATAGAAAGAACCACTGGAACACTGAACAATGTTCCTTTAGTAATGTGACCAGATTAGTCCTGAACTAAAGATTGCTCCCAACTCCCCCACCAAAATTTAAAATTCTCAGAAAAATAAAATTGTTTTCAAGGAATTTAATAGTGTCTCAGAGAAGAGACCACACATATTTAAAGGAATTAAAAAAAATAGTGTACTCAGAATCTGGCATCCAATAAAAAATTATGAGATATGCAAGATGCACAGAAATATAACCCATAGTTAGGAAAAACAAATCAATCAATAGAAACAGATCCATTAATGACATAGAAGATGGTATTAGTAGATAAGAATATTCACATATGTATTTTTTACATATAATATATATACTGTATAAAAGAAAGCATGAGCATAATAAAGAGAGACATAAAGTTATAAACAGATTAAATGACAGTTCTAAAGTTTAAAAAATGTCTGAAGTAAAAAAATGAGATTAACAGCAGATTAGATATTACAGAAGAAAAGATTAGTGAAATCAGAGAACAGTGAAACTTATTCAAATGAATACAGACAGGAGCAGGCTAATATGTTCTTTGAGTAGTCTTTTTTTTTTTTTTTTTAATTTCTTTAAGTATGGACTGAAGAAGACTTAAGATAGGGCCCTTATTTGTCCCATTAGATAGAACAAAGAAAAAATGTTCCCAAATATTTTTGGTTTCTTCATACTAAAGTGTAAAAAATTCCATTATATAATGAATATCTTGCACGGATTTATATAACAATATATTAATGGAAAAGTATAATGCCTGATTATAGTTAGTGCTTTTTGAAAATATAGTATATAACAGGTACTTTTTTAAGCACTTCGTATAACAAGAAATGTTGTACTTCTTGCTTTTAAAACTCCTTTTATTTGTCTACAATTTGAGCTGGATTACCATACTTCTTAAACTGGTTACATAATTGATTATAACATTTCTCATGTATCTAGAACCGAGCTTGCATAATCTTATATGATTCTAACCAGACGTGGGAAGAATCAACAAAGAGTAAATACTGTGTATTAACAACTTGTACTGTGATAGCTCTAGCAAAGTGAATAACATTTAAATCTCAGTGCCTTTCAGTTAAAGAACTTTATGGATTTTTAAGTAGGTTGAAGCAGCAGGCCATAGACTTGACCTTGGGTTCAGATCTCTACATTGTTGTAACAGTCTAGGAAATGGTCTAAAGGAAAGTTCCATCTTGACTATGTTGTTTAAAATTTTCTTTGGTAAAATATATGATGTAATTAAAAGCAAAGACATATGATTATAGTAAAATTAAATCTTATGTCTATTGCTCACCTGTAATAGTTACTAATATCATATGATTCCAATTCTAATATTTTTAATATTGTGCTTCATCTGTTTCTAATGGGCTATCTTTGTGCTAAACAGCAAAACATTTAAATTTTGGATTAAAGAAACATGAAACCAGGTGACCTATGGATTCTTCATAGCTTTATAATCATGGAATCTATGCATATTAGTGATTACTCACATTACTTCCAGGGCAGTATGATATAATAACATGATATCAATGTTCACAAGTTAAGTTTAGTTATGTGACAGAAGTCATTGCAATACAACTGAGTATCTTGTAATAAATGTTGACTAGGAAGGTTTAGAGTATAATATGCCTCATTTTTTCACATCTCTTTTCTGTCTTCTCATGGTTGTGTGACATGAAACTAAATTTTACCTCGATAGAGGATGTAATCTTTAGATCAGAGTTTCTTCTTGGCTTCTTTATTTCTTATTGATTTTTTAATAAGCAGTTCTTACATTTCTTATTTTCCATTATGAAGGATACACAGGAAAAATGGGAATACAGAAAAGGTAGTGACCATCTTAATTTTCTTGGTTTCTTAACCTTGAAGAAAACACCGGAATTTTACATAGCTTGAGATCTTGAATCAGTTCTATTTTCTAAGTCCTGAATTTCCATTCTAGCCCCATACTTATTATTTAATTCCATGTGTTCTGAATTTTCTGAACAACCCTGATATTCAATATTTTGTTTTATTATCTTTAGATGAAAATTCCACACACAATTGCACAACAAAAATATAAGTGCCTTGTCAGACAGAGTAGTCAACAGCTATGTTAGAATTATGGTCAAGCACATTCTCCTTATTTGGATTTACTTTCTTGGAGCTTCAATCACAATGAGTAGCCATAATAAGTAATGGTAATATCACAGACATGGGGTCAGGTTACTTTAAATGACTTAGACTAGTGTAAATTTGAAGGAGGTGGTGCATAATCATTAGAATCTTAAAATTTTAAAACCATTGAATGGTATCATAGAGTTCGTATGAATGTAACACTTATGAGACTGACCCCGACACCAAAGTCATGGTCTTTGAACAGGAAGGTCATCCTGATGAAGAGCAAAGTCAGGAATACAAAGCAAGCCATCCACAAATATAATGGAAGTTACAGACAAATTCAATATCTAGAGTTTTATTAATAACATTATGGATATAATAAAATATAAATCCCATTATTCTGTAATTTAATTATTTATGTGTGAAATGTTTTATCATTTATCAGTAGGAATTTTACTCTCCTATAGTAGTTTTTTCATCCTAATTTTAATTTTGCTCTTTACTGAATATACTACATATTTTTCATTGACAAAATATTATAAATAATTAGGATGTAGTTCATGAGATTGTGAAAAAAGTCCAGGAATAGTAATGCACTGGTGAGTAAAAAGAAGATAGGAGAGTTACTATTTCTTTGTGAGAGTAGAATGCCTTTAGCTATCACAATGAAATGTATATATATAAACTTATATATTTATGACTTAGATCCAGATATAAGGTGTTTTATGATAATTTATTTATCATGTACTAACAAGTCCTAAGCTCTATAAATATTCACTCATTTAATCTGCACAGCAATACTATATGAATGTTGCATTCTTATACCCATTATACAGAGAAACTGAAGTACTTTTTTTTTCCTCTCCAGATAGATTTTTTTTTTTAATTTCTTTTCAGCGTAACAGTATTCATTGTTTTTGCACCACACGCATTGCTCCATGCAATCCGTGCCCTCTCCAATACCCACCACCTGGTTCCCCCAACCTCCCACCTCCCACCCCTTCAAAACCCTCAGATTGTTTTTCAGAGTCCATAGTCTCTCATGGTTCACCTCCCCTTCCAATTTCCCTCAACTCCCTTCTCCTCTCCATCTCCCCTTGTCCTCCATGCTGTTTGTTATGCTCCACAAATAAGTGAAACCATATGATAATTGACTCTCTCTGCTTGACTTATTTCACTCAGCATAATCTCTTCCAGTCCCGTCCATGTTGCTACAGAAGTTGGGTATTCATCCTTTCTGATGGAGGCATAATACTCCATAGTGTGTATGGACCACATCTTCCTTATCCATTCGTCTGTTGAAGGGCATCTTGGTTCTTTCCACAGTTTGGTGACTGTGGCCATTGCTGCTATAAACATTGGGGTACAGATGGCCTTTCTTTTCACTACATCTGTATCTTTGGGGTAAATACCCAGTAGTGCAATGGCAGGGTCATAGGGAAGCTCTATTTTTAATTTCTTGAGGAATCTCCACACTGTTTTCCAAAGTGGCTGCACCAACTTGCATTCCCACCAACAGTGTAAGAGGGTTCCCCTTTCTCCACATCCCCTCCAACACATGTTGTTTCCTGTCTTGCTAATTTTGGCCATTCTAATGGTGTAAGGTGATATCTCAATGTGGTTTTAATTTGAATCTCCCTGATGGCTAGTGATGATGAACATTTTTTCATGTGTCTGATAGCCATTTGTATGTCTTCATTGGAGAAGTGTCTGTTCATATCTTCTGCCCATTTTTTTATATGATTGTCTGTTTTGTGTGTGTTGAGTTTCAGGAGTTCTTTATAGATCCTGGAGAAACTGAAGTACTTCTAAGTTGAGTAATTAACTTCAGGTCACAAAGGTTGTAGGTGGCACTATCAGGATGCAAACTTTCCAGTCTGATTCTGCAGTCTTAGCTGCTGTGTTATACTCAAGTTGGCAACACACCCAGGCATTAATATAAAATAAGCAGGTCACATTCTGAAAACCAACTCTCAAATTGTTAGTTGCAACCCACCTTATATAATATTTTAAAATTGAAGTCTCTGAAAAGTTTATTCTACTTTCACTTTATATCAACATTTCATTTATTAACATTTCAATTTTAAATATCAGTTTTAAAGTAATGAATATATAATATGAAACAGATGTATGCAAGTTATTAAAATATGGGTATATATAACAAAATATGAATATATACATACATATATATAATTTATAAACATAAAGTAGTTTACTAATGATAGAGAATATTTACCATCTGGGGCTCTGTGACAGGAACCTAGAAATACTCTTCCTTTTTTCTTTCATCACCACTTCTCATTCAGTCATTTACTAAACACTGTTGATTCCTCCTCAGAACGTTGCTAGAATGTATTCACTTCTCTCCATCTCCACTATCACCACCTTTCATCAGCACCTTATTAGTGCAGTATGCTTCCAATGGGCTACCCTTCCTCCTCCTAAATTCCTTCTTCACTCCACAGGGTGAATGATCTCTTCAAAGAGCAAATGCATTTGTCCTGCAGGCCTACAACCTTTCATATCCTTTTCCAGTAGCTTCTAGAACACCTAAATTCCTTCCTTTGTCTTTAATTATGAAAGTTTTATTTACAAAAAATTCATAGAAAATGCAATTCATTCATTAAAATGTGCAATAAAATGTGTCTTAGTATATTTGCAGAGCTGTGCAATCATCCACAGAATCAATTTTGGAATATTTTCATCATCTCAAAAAGAAATTCCTCCCTTCTTGGCCATCACGTCCAATCTCCTCACACCACCTGCCAGCCCTAGGCAACCACCCATAAACTTCTGTATCCATAGATTTGTCTATTCTGGAAATTTTATATAAACGGAAACAGTCAGTATGTACCCTTTGTTATTACCTGTTTTCACTTAGCCTAATGTTTTTAAGGTTCATCCATATTGTAGCCTGTGTAAGTACTTAATTTCTTTTTATTGCCATATAATATTCCATTATATGAATATATTACATTCTATTTATGCATATATTAGTAGATGGACATTGTGGTGCTTTAAGTTTTTGGTTTTATTAGTAATGCTATTATGGACATTCACGTATAAGGTTTTGTGTGCATGTATATCTTTAATTCTCTTGTGAGTATAATTGCTGAGTCATATAATAAATCTGTGTTTTACATTCTGGGTAACTGTGAGATTTTTTTATCCAAAGCACCTTCTCCATTTTTCATTCTCACCCACCAGTTGTACATGAAAGTGCCACTTAGCCCACAGCTTCACCAACACTATTATCTGTCTTTTTTATTACAGCAAGCCCAGGGGTGTGAAGTGGTATTGGATTAACCAATTGGATTAACGTTTTTATGGTAGCTAATGACATTGAGCATCTTTTCATGTTCTTACTGGTCTTCCCTTGACCTCTGAAGCTCATTATAGCAGACTTGTCCCTCTCCAGCCACTTTATCTCTTACCCCTCAACTTTATATTGAATATTCCAGTTCTCAAGAGCTTCTTTCATTGTTTTGAATGTGCCATTTTCCCTTCTGGTTTAGGCCTATGCAGTTCCCATTTCCTTCCTCCTTTCCTTTCTTTTTGCTTGAGCAGAGCTGACTTCGTGAGTGTAATATGTGCACAGTTGCATAGAGCCTGACACTCAGAAGGGCCCTGCATTTGCTTCAATCTATTGCCGTGGTTCCCTTGAAATTCACAATATGTTTTGGACAAGAGACCCCACATTTCATTTTGGAGTAGATCCAGCAAATTATGTAGCCGGTCTGGTGTCTGGCTGATCATTATTACTTATCCTTCAGGTCTCAGTTTAGACAGAGATACCTGCAAGACATCATCTCCCACCTCTGTAGACTGTCTTCTGTGTGCTTCCCGAACTTCTTTCATAGCAGCATGTATTATGATTTTTCATCTCTTTCCTCTAAGCCCTCTGACCTATGAGACTAAAGTCTTTGCCTTTCTGATCCATTGTTCTGTCCTCAGAAACCAACATAGTGTGTATCACATAGCTTCGATTAGATATGTAGATCAACCACGCAGTTATGGCTCAGGTGATGGGCAACAGAGGGAAAGTAATTTCGAATATGAACTCCAGGGCCAGACAGCCTCAACATCCAGTGCTATCATTTGTAAGCTGTGTGGAGTCTGGATATTTAATGTTTCTGTTTCTCAATTTCCTCATCTTTAAAGTGTGAGTTATATTAGTCCAAATCTCATAGTAGTATTACTGGGATCAATTGGGATTAAGTGAACTAATAAATGTAAAACATTTAAAATACCACCAACTACCATCGTTACCTGCTATCAGTGTTTTATTCAGCTCCTACTTGTTGAGTAAATTATTGACGCTATGTACAAAGAGAGGAAGAGGGTACTAGAATGTAGGGAAAAATTATGTAACTTAAGAAGTTACATTGTCCATATTACTCTTCCTTACATGAATTTGCAATGCTAGGAAGAAGGCAGTTGTACAAAAGTTCAGGTTAGGTAATCAAAAGAGGAAGAAAATTAAGAAGCTGAGAGCAAGCTCAGAGCAAAGAGAAATTAACGATAACAGTAAGTATAGGAATCTTATAAGGAAGGAAGAGAATCTTTCTTTTAAAATTCTTTGCAGAAATTATTTAACTTAACACATTGTTAACACAATTTTGAGAGGTTAGTTTGGGTAAATTAATGCCAGTAACCTTTGGAAAGTTTATTTAATTAGTGGTTATGCTTTGACATTACCGCTAAGTATTTGAAGTTGTATTTAATTTACAGTCAGTAGAGATATAACGCCATTACAAAAAAGCAACGAAAATGTATAATAAAGGGGTGCATGTTTTCTGTATGTGTGTATTCTTCTAGGGTTTGGCATGCTGTCTCTGCTTGCCCATCCAACATCAGGGGATCCCATGTACCATGACTCTCTTCTCTGTGCCTGCCTGTTTCTCTCAGTTCCTTCATATGACTTCTGGGGGTATAGGCTTGGAATTCTCTCACAAATCTGCTCCTCTTTCATGATTTTCAGGTCATAACACATACCTCAGTTTATCAGGAAACATTCTTCTAACTCTACCCCACCCCTCCACTGACTCACCCCCAAGATGAAACTTTGGTATTCCTACATGGTACTTGTCAGTTTATTTGTATTATTTTTAAAAATTATTATCTCCTGAACTTTTATTTACCAAAGAGTAAAAATTGTTCAGATTTGCTCAACATGTATTCCCAGTGCCTGGGTGCTTCTTGTTATATAATTGCACAAGAAAACAATTGCTGAGTAACTAAGTGACAGGATTCACCAATCTCCCAAAAGACCAAGGAGGTCAATGACAACAGTATGAAGAAGAAAGATGGAGAATACTTTCACCTCATATGTGTTATGTCCTACAAGTGGGTTCTAAACTTGGCAGTAAATATCTAGTCAGGTCAGGTCACAAAAACAACCTATAAACACGATACCTTGTATAATTTCAAATGTCCCACAATTAAAAGGGGCAATGGAATATTTGTGTTGGAACTAAACTCCAGAAGGTAGTTATCATATAGGTATTTCATCAAGTGATTCTTGGAAGGACAGTAAACTCTATAAATAACCATTTTATAAAAATAATGAAATACTATTCAAATAAATAGTTCTTAAACTGACCTTCTGGAAAGGCAAAAATATAACATTAAATCAAATTTCAAAAAGTGCCTTTCTGTAAAGGATTGGAGAAATAATGTATAGTCAGGCACTTTACTTTCTAATCATCTTACCTAATGCATTGATAGAACCTGAAAATACTAGATGGACAGCTAATATGCCCATTAACCTGTCTCAATCAAATATCAGATGTCTTAAATGAATCTTCAGTAGGTGGTGAATCAAAGCCAAGATATAAATTAATTTTCTTTCAGAAATGTGTAATGCTTTTTTGTAGCACAAAGAGAAAGATGTCCTTTGAAATGTCAGATATGAGAGGGAATGACTTTGGTCTTCTAGTGTAAGTATTTGAGACAAATGAATGTTATAATTATTATAGAGCCAATGTCAAGTCTGAAAATGACTTATGATTTCCCGGGGAATCACACACCTTCCCAAAGAAATTCTGTTCTTCCTGTTAATAATTCCAGATACATTGAAAATAACTTTTCAATTCCAACATCTTTACTAATATCATACTAATTTTATAGACACCAATAGATTTTTGTAAGCCAAATACCATATCATTTATAATAGCTAATAATGTGAAGACCTATTTATTTTCAAAGGACTATATTTGCCTTTCAATTCTGTGAAAGAACGGTATTTTTCCTAATAGAAAAATGAAAAATTTGTTTTGTATCATTGAAATGGTATTTTATCCCATTAATAAAGATACTAAATGTAAGTTTTTAACTCATAGTAAGTAATAGCTGGAGGTATACTTTTTCTTTACTACATCTAAATTTCATTATATTTAAAGATATTAGAATATAATGTTTCTGTCCTTGGTACTAGTCCAGGTGACTTTAACATAAAGTACCATAAAAACAAAAATGTTCTCACATTTGTCCAACTATAATATCACCCTACAGGATGAATTCTGAAGTTCTAATAAGATTAGAAAAAGTAGTGTGTCCTAGGAAAAGTACAGACTTCAAAGTAGTACATTTAATAATTATATACAATAGTCAATTTTTTAACATAATTTGATATTTTCCCAAGAAATTAAGGGAATGATGAGAGAATCCTGCCATGTAAATATGGAAGGGGGAAAAGGGGAAAGGCTGAGGCAGGGCTGTGGAGGGTACTTATGGAAATGACAGTAATTCAGATTAATTGGAAGTCAAATTAATGGTATCCAAATTGTAAAGTGTGCTCAGACAGAAAAGTGATGTCTTAGAAAGGCAAGGAAGTTATTCAGAAATCAATACAATGTTATTCATTATTATAGAGCAGGGGGGATATGAAATCTTCATGAAATTGTTATGAGAATTAAAAGTTTGTTTTTTAAAAAAAACTTATTCTTAGCTACACAAAGAAATAATTTCTGCATCTGCAATGGGACTTTGCTAGAGAAACATAGGGAATCACATAATGCCGATGGCTTTTGCAGAGTCAGGGAATCTTTTTCGGTTACATTCACCCTGAATGTGATTGCTGTTTCTGAAATCCAGAGATGCCCCTTAGTGTTCCTCGAACTCAGCAGCATGACTAAGACTGCAAATATGTGAAGCAGAGAGCAGAGACGTCCATGGAAACACAGTTGCTAGACGTTGAAGATGATAATTTTGAACACGATGATAAACTGACATTTATCATCATTTAAATTATAAACAGGTAAATGTTCAAAAACTGATTCAAACGGAAGATGTAGTCCAGCATGGGGCATGAAAAAGAATCTGTACCATTCACGGAGGGGAAGACCGCAGGAGTAGAGCCGGTCATGCTGGGTGAGGGAGTGATATGTTCGGATCTGCACATGCTGATTTGAGAAATATCAAATGGGCATGCCCTGAAAGAGACATCTCTGGTTCCGTAGCTCTCCAAGGAGAGAGGGATCCTGCCTGGAGGAAGAGTGACTAGAGATCACAGCTGCTAGTATGGGAGGGGATGAGGGTGTCTTAAGCAGAGTGCATTGGTTGCATCCATGAAAGAAACCAGGGGTCCCCAGGGAGAGAGGAAGCTGCAACCCAGACTAAAAAGTAGTCAGGAAAGAGACACTGGAAGAAAAAATAGGAGAGTATGGGTGTCCTGAAAGCCAAGGGAAGTCTGCACTTAAGGAAGGAAGGGTAGTTCCCTAGGGTCCAATGATAGTGGTGCGATAAGGTAAGGAACTACTAACCCATTTATATCAAAAAGTAGTTAGTTACTTTGTATAACAAATTCGCCATTCTGCTTTTGAGTTTACTCATTCTAATTTTAACTTCTGCGAGTTTCTGCATTTTTTTTCTTTCCTCTCAAGTAAGTAATTGGGTTGGCAGACAAACCTCTTAAATATTGCCAGCAGAGAATGCCTTCTGCTTGAAAGCCTCACCTTACTATTTTTTAGCAATACTTGAGAATTGGGGAACATATTTTTGGCCTGATCGGGGTTGCATAATACATTCCCAGCATGTTTTTGTTTCTTTGTTTTTGAAGAACATTTTTACGATAATGATAGTAAATGAATTATGAGTGACTGATTTGGTTGTATAGTAACCTCATGCCTGTATAAAACTAGAAAGCAAAAAAAAGTGATCATAGTGTGTCCCAATCAAATTCATGTTTGAAAAAGAGCTTTAAAATAGTCTGTTGATATAAATAAAAGAAAATAAACAAGTTTTAATAATACAAAGTACAAGTATTGAAATTTATTTGAATTTCAGTTATATAGAAACTTAAACAACCATTATATTATTACATAATAACTTACATATTTCAAAACCCATGTGTGCCATGCAGTTTTATTGAGGCACAAAAACCTCAAATACTGAAAACAATCAATTCAATAATAGTAAAGTACATGTTACAAGTGAATTATAAAATGCAAATTTCACTATATTCCCTGATTGTACAAAATAAAATTCAGTAAGTAAACTATCTCTGTCTTAATATGTGTGCTATAATGGTATTTAAGTGATTTAAGAAAACAATTGTAGGTATACCAATTAGGTTGCACACAAGAATTCTTATTTGAAATGTAATCTATAGGCTATTCGATTACAAGCAAGTCCTTGATTTGCATCAATATTCATGGAGCATGTGATTAATCTTTTTCATGTTGTTTCCATTGACTTTCTAAGAAGGACTTATATAGTGCTGTTTTTAATAATTTATCTGAGTAATGTACTACATAGGCTTATGAGCAGTGCTGTTTCATTCATTCCAAAATAACTATAAATTCTTCTTCAAGGCTTTAATTTTCATACATCTTGATACATTGTCTTTACACGGTCAAACAGGAAACTAACTAACGTGAAGGAGGAATATCATTTTCACTGGGGGGTTTCAGCCACAATTGAATAGGCATTGTTGTTCTGTTATGTTTGCAAGAAGCGTAATTGGAAGCCAACAAAGCCCTTTCTAGAAGAACATGCCAGCTTTTTAAAAAGCACAGAGTGCACTAAATAAAAGGGGTTGATAAAACACCTGTTGAAGTTTTTACTACATGTTAGTGTCCCTGTAAGCAGGTGGGCAGGTACAACAGAAAAGCCAAAATCAGTAAGTCATAAATACAGAAACATTGCTTTCAAAAAAAAAAAAAAAAAGTAATGCTGGTAAGACGTTATTTTCATTTATCATATATGTGATAAACACCTTATGTTTAGTCATCATTTCACACAAAACAAGCGTAAAATTTTTCTTTTTCCTGAATCGATGTAAACAGAGCCCAGACGGCCGTATCGAAGTCAAAGGGCAGCATGGACGCTCGTCACTGCATATTAAAGATGTGAAGTTGTCAGATTCAGGGAGATATGACTGTGAAGCTGCGAGTAGGATTGGAGGGCACCAAAAGAGCATGTACCTTGATATTGAATGTAAGTCATTTTCCTTTTGTATGTTTATTAAAACAACTTTGTCTGCTTTGAAAAATACGAATTTTAGTAGGATCCTCCAAATACCTCTGTAGTTCATAATTCCGTATTTGACGGATAGCTCTAGAACTAACGTGGCCATTCAAAGTCAGTTATTAGAGACATCTAGTGGATGTTATAGGACATTTCACAGTGCTATAAATTTAATGGTTTTGATACTGCTTATTCAGAAAATTGTGATTTTCTTTTATGCAGTGTTTAAGCCAAACACAGTATAAATTGAATTGCTTTAGTTATCAGTTATTTGTTAGTATCTCCTTAGAGTTTTATCTGTTTACTTATAATATTAACGGCCCTGTGTTTCACCTGAGTAGTTATTTTGTTGAATTATTTTAATTCTCATAAGATATGAAGTAGTGTTTTTAAAATGATTGAATATATCAACATTCATATTTTATCAGAATAATGCTTGTTGTCTGTAAGTGGGAATTATGACCTGAGATTTGGAGAATATGAGGGCTGATGTAAACGCACAATACACCTTATATCATTGAGTGGGATTTTATGTCATATATATGTTCACAAAAGGGAAGAAATTTAATATTATTTTCAATAAATATTCAGGAATCATCAATGTTGGAGATTCTCTGATGTTCAAGAGGACATAACTGTCATAGTGGGAGTGTACAAGATACTCTGATCGACAAAACATTCCTATTGGAGAATTTCTAGTACATTAATAGTGATAGAAAGTGGTGATAACTGTGATATAAGATTATTTTCTTTTTGAGAATGTCTCTAGAAAGCAAATATTTCCTCAAGAACAGACACAAATAATCCATATTATTTTACATATTCATAAGTGTTCTTATTAAGAAATTCATGAAAAGGCCACTTATACAATTGCAAAAAATTATGGAAGATATTAAATAATTATTTCACAAAGTACAGGTTTCATTTGCTAAAGTTAGAGAATCTCCAAGAAAGTTGTTTAATTGCCATCGTATTTCGATGATGGCATAACATAACAGAACAAGAGACGAAAAAGGCATGTTATTCAGGACACACAGAGAAAGAAGTGATGCTAATAACTAATTTAGCTTTTTTCCTAATAGTGTTTTCTGCTATTTTCTCATTATTTTATACATACATATATATAAATAAGCTACATATTAATATATATATCTTTTTCAAGTCATCAGCACTTGTAACAAATTAGAACTATTTCTCAAACTTTCAACACATTTGTTTAGATTTTGTAATTCAAAATATGTATTTGAATCCAAAATTTACTTTATTATTTTTTTCTTTTTCTTTAATGTGAATCTACATGAGCACAAATTTAAGGGTGCCAAAACATGATTTATATTAGAGCTGTCCAACCTGTTTGGAGGACAAGTTCATAGACTACTCCCAGCCTCTTCTCACTGTGCTAAAAAAGTGGTAGGAATCATATTCTCTTAATAAAACTTTTTTTAAAAATTTTTATTTATTTATTTTTTTAAGATTTTATTTATTTATTTGACAGACAGAGATCACAAGTAGGCAGAGAGGCAGGCAGAGAGAGAGCCGCGAAACAGGCTCCCTGCTGAGCAGAGAGCCTGATGTGGGGCTCTTTCCCAGGACCCTGGGATCATGAGCTGAGCTGAAGGCAGAGGCTTTAACCCACTGAGCCACCCAGGCACCCCTCTCTTAATAAAACTTAATTTAGTTTTTTCTTTTTCTTTGCATTTTGTAAATATTTAAAAGCTTATTTGACATATCATAGAATTATTACTAAATCACTGCTGTAGGTACTCAGAAAAGTGGAGCTCAGGAGAAATGAGCACTGTCGATGTTTCCAAAACCCAATGAGGCTTACTGGGTCATATAGGCAATATTGGGTAGCTGTACCAGTGCTAGGATTGATGCTAATTAGTTGTGTGACCTGCATCCCTGGGACCTCAGTTTCCATATGTGTAAATTAGGAGGGTTGAAGGAAGAAATTCTTGGGGGTTTCATCATACCTAACCATTTAAAAGTACATAGCCACATCCTTCAAAGGTGTCCTAGAACTTCTGAATTGCCCTCCATGCATGCCTACCTAAGTTTTAATTATGAAATAAATAAAAAAGTTAAATTAAGATCTATAATTTCTGTGTCTATGTTTTAAAACCTCATTGAAAAGAATTTTAAAAAACCATACTAGATCAAACTTAGGGTGTTTTCATTAAGCTGTTTAAGATTTAGAATCAGTACTGAGTGACTGTGGACACAAAATAAATAAAACGGAGCTCATGCTTTATTAGAACACTGGGATTGACAGAGATTTAAATCAAACCTCAACTTGAATTCAAATTTTGAAGTGATGGATGGAGAAAAATATCAAGATAATGTGAAATGCTGATATAAAATGATGTGAGATTTGTAGTTATTAATGTTTTCAACTAGATAGAAAATAATGGGGTAAACACATGATTGTATATATCAGTACAGAGTGCATGTTCTTGTGATCTTTTAATAAAATAAATACTTTAATACAAAAAAAAGCACTTAGAGCACTCTGTTTTTCAAGGATTGATACTACAAGGTACAAGTTGCTTTTGATTACAGAGGTATTCCTCCTTTGCTTTAAAGGTTTAAACATTGGTCAGCCTGTTTAATTTTCTGAAGTAAATGTTTAGAATAAAGCTCATGAGCAAATAGTATCTCTTATTTAGGAAGGATTTTTTAAAAACTTGCTTTGTAAAAGAATGTTTTGAGAATTCTTTGAACATTCCTTGAGACTGTTGTTTCTTGTTGATTAGAAGCTGGTTAGATAGAACTATTTCAAAAATCATAACATAGTTTTTTTTAACTATTAAACCATTGTTTAAGATTAATTTTTGTTTTATTTTATTGATAGCTTTCAGAGCACGTGATCAATTTTTCCTTTTTTTAAGAAATTAAATACTTAATTTCATTCTTCTTTAGTAAAAATAATTAGAACAATAAATATCCCCTGTTGACAACTTTATTGAAATATAGTTGGACCACAGTACAATGCCGATTTATGAAGGGCAAAATGTGATCAGTTTTGACATATGGTTGTGCCTGCAAATCTGTTACATCATCTAAACAAACATTTACATCACCCCCATGAATTTTCTAAAGCTCCTTTGTAATGTATTTATTCGTTTACTCTCCCTCCCAAGCAAATGTTAGTCTGCTTTCTGGCACTATAATTTAGTTGCACTTCCAGAACTTTATATACAGAATCATACATTAATTTTAATTTTTTGCTAAGCACTTTCAGTCAGCATGCGTTGATATGTTGAATATGAATCAAAAATTTATAATGTGTTCTTGTCTTTGCATTGTATGGACAGAACAGAGTTTGTTTGTTTATTCACCTGTTGATGAGCATTTGGTTATTTTTAGTTTAGGGCTACTACAAAAAACTTTTGTGTACATTTTTGAACATTGTGTGGACATAGTTCTTTTTTTCTAGAATAAATATGATTCTTAGAAGAGCAAAAGATTTAAATTTTGCTCAAGTCCAGCTTATCAAATTGAACTCATATGTGATGTTGTTCATGTTCCTTCTAAGCAATCATCATCTAAACAAAGGCCACAAAGATTTACGTCTAGACTTTCTTTTTTATTTTATTTTATTTTTAAAGATTTTATTTTTAAAGATTGTTTTTTAATTTGTTTGACAGAGAGAGCACAGGCAGTGGGAGGGACAGAGGGAGAGGGGAAGCAGATTTCCTACTGAGCAGGGAGCCTGATGCAAGACTGGATCCCAGGACCCCCAGGGATCATAACCTGAGCCTAAGGCAGATGCTTAACCAACTGAGCCACCCAAGCGCCCCCTAGGCTTTCATTTAATGTTTTGTTGATTTAGATTTTGCATTAAATCTGTGATCTGTTTTGGATTCATTTTTATGGAGTCAATACATATTATTTTTTCATACATCTATCAAAATAATTCAGCACTATTTTTGAAAAGACTTTCCTCTTTCTAACCAAGGATTTGCCAATACTGTTGATATTTACAAAATACTAGCTTTGGGTTTTGTTAATTTACATTCTTTATATATAAATCTATTTTCTAATTTGTTGGTTTCCATTTTATTTTCATTATTTCCATTCTATATATTTTGGACTTGCTTTAAACTTTGGTTATAAATTCTTGAAGTGAAATATTCGGTTATTACTTTAGATATATCTTATTTTCTAATATAACCATATAAAACTCTAAACTTCCCACTAAAGAATATTTCAGCACAACCCCCAAATTATGATATGTTGTATTTTTGTTGTCATTCAAATAGTTGAAAATATTTTCTAATTTTTTCTCGTGATTTCCTCTTTGGTCCATATTTATTTGTAAGGATTTAATCTCCAGATATTTAATGTTTTCCTAGATATTTTGCTGTTATTCATTACTAATATCATTTAGTTCTGTTTAAAAATACTCCGTTGTGTGATTTTTTAAATTCTTTTTTATTTATTGAGATATATGTCACCGCAAATGATCTATCTCAGTGACTACACAGTGTGTTTAAGAAGCATGTGTATTGGGGCACCTGGGTGGCTTAGTGGGTTGAAGCCTCTGCCTTCAGCTCAGGTCATGATCCCAGGGTCCTGGGATCCAGCCCCACATCGGGCTCTCTGCTCGGTGGGGAGCCTGCTTCCTCCTCTCTCTCTGCCTGCCTATCTGCCTACTTGTGATCTGTCTGTCAAATAAATAAATAAAATATTTATAAAAAAAAAAAGAAGCATGTGTATTCTGCAGTTATAGAATGCTGTGTTCTAGAAATATCAATTAGATAGAGGTAGGTGACAGTGTTGTTTGAATCTTCTGTCTTTACTGACTTTTTTTAGATAGCTGTTTTATCACAGAGAGCAGAGTGAGAGGTGTTAAAACCCTCCTCCATGATTGCGAACATTTCTCTCTCACTTTAATCCTGTTGATTTTTGTGTCAGGTATCTTTAGGCTCAGTGAGGCCATGCCCATGTATAGCTTGTTCAGTTGTATTTTTTTTTTCCTGCTAAAACCAGTGACAACAAACTTAATTGCTAGAAACAACACAACTATGTTCTCTTTTAGTTCTGGAGGTCAGCTGTTCAAAAGGATTTTCATTGGAATGAAATGTCGGTAGGGCTGTGTTCCTTTGTGTTCTTTTGTGGAGATTGTTTTCTGTCCCTTTCAGCTTCTAGAATCTGCCCACATTTTTTGGCTCTTGGTCTGCTTCCATCTTTAAAGCCAGCAAAGGCAGATGGAGTCTCTCTCACATCACCCCACTCTAATTCTGCTGCTTTTCTCACATCTTCTCTGTCTCTGACTTTTCATTATAGGAGACCCACATTGGATAATTCAGGATATTCTTCTCAACTCAACATCTTTAACTTTATCACAGCTGCAAAGTTCTCTTTGCCGTAGAATAACATACTTACAGGTTCCAGGGGTTATGATGTGAATATCTTCCAGGGGCGGGGGCGCGGGGAGCAGGTCATTGCCCTCTCTCCCACACATGTCTTCCTCATGAATTATTTCTTTCATTTTCTCCAGTAATCATTTGCTTTAATATATATTTATCTAATATTCAGATAACTACTCATACCTCCCTATGCTTACTGTTTATACACCTTTTTTTATTTATTTACTTTCCACCTAGTTGCACTTTTATGTGAAATTAAATTGTGTCTTTTTAGGCAGCATATGACAGAGTATTGCTTTTTTATTAATTCTGTCAATCTGTAACTTAACATTAATATTTGAAGTAGGAATCAGCAGGAAATGGGCCAAGTAATAAATATTTTAAATTTTCCTTATATGGTCTCTGTCACCTAGAAACTATCTTAAAAACTTGTGCATTTCTCTCTTACAACAATTAAAAATGTAAAAACCATTCTTAACTGTAAGCACGCATATACGAAGTCCTTGGACTATATTTTGTCCATAGTTCATAGGCTAGACTATTAAACTGAATGCTGTATTTGATATGATTTCATTCAGGTATAAAATTTTGTTTCCTGTGTTTTCCCTCTGTGTTTTCATATTCTATTTGTTTTTTCTGCATTATTTTGAGTTATATGAGATATTAATGATTTATTTTAATTTGTATGTTGGCAATATACTTTTGGTATTATTTTGCTTAAGTGATTCTCTAGGAATTTTTTTGTTCCTATTGATTGCAGAGGTATTACATCTACATTCACTGAAATCTCACCATAATTTATGATAAATTTTGTATTGAAGAGTCATACAGGTTTTTAGGAATTGAAGAGAAAATATTTTAGGGGCTCCTGGGTGGCTCAGTGGGTTAAAGCCTCTGCCTTCGGCTCAGATCATGATCCCGGGGTCCTGGGATTGAGCACCACATCGGGTTCTTTGCTCAGCAGTGAGCCTGCTTCCTCCTCTCTCTCTCTCTCTCTCTCTATCTGCCTTTCTGCCTGTTTGTGATCTCTATCTGTCAAATAAATAAATAAAATCTTAAAAAAAAGAAAATATTTTAATTTACTTATCCATCTACCACTTATTTCACTCTTTCTTCATCTCTAAAGACCCAATTTTTTTTTTTTTTTTTTTTTTGGTTTTTTTTTTCTTTTTCACCCTAAAAAATTTTTTTTTCCTTTAATTTTTACCATTTTTTTTTTGGATTGTTTTTTTTTTTTTTTTTTCCCCCAATCTGGAAATATTCTCCTCATCCTTCATTCCTGAAGGATTTTTTTTTTTTCCCACCTGGAAGGAATTATGGTTTGCCATTTTTTCAAAGGCTTTGTTCCACTGTCATCTAACCTTCTTGGTTTCTGATGAGAAATTCATGATGATTTGAATTGTGAATTCCTCGTATGCCACATGTCGTTATTCACTAGCTGCTTTCAGGTTACTTCCTTTATCTGTATTATTCATTGTTTTGATTGGGATGGGTTAGGTGCAGTTTTCTTTGAATTATCCTGTTTGGGGTGTACTGAGCTTCTTGAATCTGTAAATTTATATTTGTCTATATCTATTTGAGCATTTGGGGACATTATTTCTTATTAGTTCTTTACTAATCTCTTTCTCATCTCTTGGGCTTAACTTATGCATGTTAGACCTTTTGAAATTACCTAAAAATAATCTCCGAGATACTGTTCAGTTTTATATATTTTAACTATTCACCATTCTTTAGATTAGATAACTTCTGCAGTTTTAACTTCAAATTAACAGAACTTTTATTCCATCATCTCCTTTTTGCTCCTAAGCCTTAATCAGTGAGTTCTTTAAGATAGTATTTTTTTTCCTGAATTTCTAATGTTGTTCTGTTTTATATTTTCTGTTTCTCTGCTGACTTTAAAATTCTTACTCATTTTACGTATTCTCTCCTTTATTTCATGGAGCATAGTTAGAATAGTCACTCTAAAATCTATAAATCTAAAATCTGATAGACTCAACATCTGGGTCATCTTGGAATACATGTGTTGATTATCTTTTGGGGGGGTGGGATGGGGTGGTTGGGTGATAGACATTGGGGAGGGTGTGTGTTATGGTGTGTGCTGTGAACTGTGTAAGGCTGATGAATCATAGACATCTACCCCTGAAACAAGTAATGCATTATATGTTAATTAAAAAAAAAAAAAAGAATTGCTCATGTTCTTCTGGTTCATTGAATGCCAAGAAATGTTGGTTTGAATCCTGGGTACTTTAAATATTATGTCGTGCAGACTCTAAGACTTTTGACAAACATCTGGGAAAAATGTATTAAGCAGAGATTCCCTCCTAAATTCTGTGCTGCCTACTATAAGCGGTGACTCAAATCTCAAATAACTTCTTAAAGCTTCTTATAACTTCTTAAAACTTCTATATGAGTTTGTGCCTGTCCCATGCATTCAAAGCTCAGGACTTAGGCTGATTTTTGTGACTTATATGAAGAATTATGGCATCTCCTTGTCTGATCCCTATTTGGGATTGCCCCCTTCCTACTCATCCTGTATTGGCTTCTCCCAAGGAACTCTGCACTTCTGGACAGATTTTAACTCCAGTATCACCGTAAGGCACCTCAGCGATGGCCTGCCCTCTATACAAAGTCATGAGAGAGAAAAAGATGTGGGAAAGTAATTTTAATTATCTTCCACAATCTCATTGATTTTGTTTACAGAAGCCTTAGGTAGTGACTTTTGCTATTGTTTTTGTATTTTTTGTTTAGTTTGAGTCATCTCTGGAGCTTTTAATCATTACCAGTAGGGGAGATGGGCAATCACAAATTTATACTGCCATTATGGAAGCAGAAATTTCTATATATTCTTCATACAACCTTAAATCATAAAAATACTTATTTTCCCTCATTTCTGGAATTAAGATACAAATGTTTTCATTTCAGTTTTTTTTTGGAGTTTTTAGTATATTTCTTCCTTCTACTTTTTTTTCAAATTTCATTTTTGGCTTTTATTTTTTATAAATCATGTATTTGCAAACAAAGCATTACTTCAATCAAAGATTATTTAAAATGCAAAGTCCTAAAAGGAGTTGAGTTTCTCTTTCCCTTTTCAGTATATTGATATTCTGTGCAGTCAATTTCATTTATTTCTACACAAACCTTAATTATCCTGAAAAGTGTATTAAGTTCTCCATGTGTAAATCACTTCAGATTTAAATTAAGAGACAGGATAACTTTAGCTGAGGTTTAGAATTAGATGTTCAAAGTTTTTAATAGTATCCTTCAGCTATAGAAAGATAATTCTATTGATAAAGGCTAAATTTTAAGTAAAACAGAAGAAAATGTCTTATATTTGAAGATGAATAAACATACTTAATTGTGCATTCCATTGACATTTTTCCTTCTTCTTCTTCTTTTTTTAAAAATCTCCAACTGAAAGGAGCTTCTTCTGTGGTTCTAACCTACACAGGGATGCTATATACAGGATGTTGCTTCTGGTTTTCTCCTCATGATGAATATCATTTAAATAGTCATTACAATTATTTGTAAGTCCCTAGACGTGTACCTTCCTTTTTGATTAATCCAAATTTTTATACTATTTCTTCATATACCTTAATGAGAATTCTTTATTTTTCACAATTAAAATTACTCATGATTTCTAGGACAATACAAAATATGTTGGAAGCCTAGCCCACTTTTCCAAACTTATACTACATTTAAGAATAAATGTTAGCTTTAGCATGCTAAAATTTTCCCATCCATGTGCCTGACCTCTTCTCTATGCTATAATCTCTTACAATTATATAAGATAATTACCTCTTGGATAATATAATTTATCAAAACTGAATCATAAAAATGCTTAAAGTTGATGAAAAAGATGGTGGAAAATTCATTTATGCTAAGTTATGTAAATATGCTAGTGAGAGATGAATTTTAAATAAAATTAACATAATTATTAATCTTAATTTCATTAATTGCTAAAGTTCAAATTTTATTCTTGTGATAGAAATAGAGGAAAAGGCATAGCGGTATCATCTGTCTACAGTTAGGATTATTTTGGGGATTATTAAATGGTCATTTGGAATATGTAACCATGGTCTTCATTTAAAATTTAGTCAGCCTGCTCTTCTCTTTCAATTATTTTCCTTGTAAATGAGTGTAATTTTATTACGAAATTTGGAACTTTTTTTTAGACTTACGATACCACCACTGTAGTAAGTCTTATATTCCTTCATATAAAGATTAGTGGACATTTTGGTTAGATATTACACCAATAGTAAGTATTGACGCTATCTAATAAGCTTATTTCTTGGTAAGTGAAGCCTGCATTGTTGTAAGATAGGACTTTTATTTAGCAGCTAATTTATTATACCACTGAAACTCTTAGAACCTGACATGCAATGCTATGAGAAGTTATTTTGTAAATAAATATTTACAAGTTAGAAATGGTAAAAATAATTTTATTCTGCGTCTTTAAATCAAGGACAGTACAGGGAACTGTGAAAACTACAAAATCACACAATGTCATAAAACACTGACCCAAACAGTCTTCCCTGCCTTATTCAAGCAGCTACAGTCTCTGATTTCTAAAAAAAGAGTGAAAAAGAATCAAGCCTTTTATAATTGATACCAACCATATTTACTATAATAGCACTAAAGTTAAGGTCTTTAGATTCAGCCCCCCCCTTTTTTTTTTAAATTCAAAACCTCTTTTATGTTTCATCTGGAACAGATTTCTTGGCTTCCTGCCAGTTCATTTTCAACATTTCAAAGGCATTACCTTACTATTAAACATAGGTTGAACTAAAGTTCCAATTTGTAAAACAAAGGAGGTAACAGGCATGTGATATGTGGAATAAGCACCGATTACATGTACATTTGATTAAAATTAGTATTGTGACAATCTACTTATTGCATATTACCTGTTAATTAAACTTAATTATTTTATGTGATAATTTTAATTTAACAGTTACATGATAACAATGCATGTTAAGAAATATTAAATTTTTCATTTACTTTTTTTTCTCATCCAGCTTTCTGCACCTGCTTTTGTTTCTTGTTAGACATAATAGCAATATTTACGTGCATTTTCTCCTGGGGTGTCAAAGCATTAGGAATATCAGAAACCTTTTAAACATGTGGCAATATTAATTAATCTTATAACAGATGCACATTACTTCCATATTGACATGGCTTTCCTAGAATTGAATTTGCTTTATCCCATAATACTTTCTTCACATTTTACAGTCTCCAGATAACAGTGATTCTAGCAGCATGAGCTGCTGCATGTCCAGGATAAGGTAGATAAGATGTAAAAGGATTTTAATATTTTAAAAAATATATCTTAGTAAATACTTTGAAATTAGAAAAATTTCCTGGTTGTGGCAGACACACATTTGTATCTGTGATTGAAATCTTGTCTTATGATCCCAACTTTTATACTCACTGTAATACATTTAAGCTGTTCAGACTTTAAAGAAGAGGGTTCGTTTGTAGAAATAAGTTGGTTCTAATGCTAATAACTGTTTAGGCTTTATATCCAGTATGAAAATTTCAAGGACAGTCTCTTGAGAGAAATATAAAGCTATCTCTATCTGAAGAAGATAAGAATGTCATATGAAAAGAAAAAGGTGAAAAATCTTTTACTGCTCAGGTGTATTTTTTTAACCCAAACTTTACACGTATCCCTGGGAAAATTCGAAATACCATGCTCCTCAGGTAAAGGTACCATCAGTTACTCGAGTCTATCTCTCATAGATACCATTTGATTCAAATCAAATCATTTTGTTTAAATGTACTTCAGAGATTACGATGATGAAAAGTTGTTAAGGAATTTTAGGAAATATCCAACTCTTGAGAAGATAAACCTTAGAAATGAGCAAACAAATATTAAAGAAATAAAAATAGTCATATTGTATAACTACTGTATTTATCACTGCCTCTTAACTACCCAGAAATAGTGAGCTCTGCCTCCAAGGCGTCACAGCTTTCTGTCCTTCCTCTGGACTGAAGACCTTGCCCCAGAAATCCCAGTTCTCCTAGCAAGTGAGTGTCTTAATTTTAACTGTGATAACAAAATATTGTAGACAGAATGGCTTAAATGCAACCATTTATTTCTCACCGTTTGACAGTCTGGAAGTCCAAGATCAGGGTGCCAGTGTGGGCAGGTTATCGGTGAGACCCTTTTACTACTTCTGTCCTTACAGGGCCCTTCCTGGTTGCAACTACACTGAGACACTTCCTATCTTCCTCTTTCCTTAAGGGCATTAATCCTGTGATGGGATTCTACTCTTCTGACTTCTACAACTAATCACCTCCAAAGATCCCCACTTCCAGATCCCATCAGCTTAAAGATTAGGCCTTCAACCTAGGAATTTGGGGTAGGGTAGGGAGGGTACACAAACATTCAGTGCCCAGCAGAGAGTTTTCCGGATTTGATGGAGATCACCTGAGAGATGAAACTAGTGCAGAATGTCACAGAGTGAAGCTTCCCACCAAGATCACCTCATACCAAGACTTGACTGACTTCACTGAGTTTTACGTCTTGAAGATCCTGAAAGATATGCTAAGACCCTGTGGCCGACTGCTTACAGCCTGTCTTAGTCCCTTTAGGCTGCTAGAACAAATGCCACAGATTGGGTGGTTTATTAACAACAGGAGTTTATTTTGCATGGTTCTGGAGGCTGGAAGTCCCTGATTAGGGAGCCAGCATGGTGGGGTTCTGGTGCAGAATACGGCTTCTATTTCTGTCCCCACAGGATAGAGAGCAGAGCTCAGGAACAGTGTTCTCTCCTGACTCCCGCAGGGCACTGATCCCGTTCATGAGGGCTCCACCCTTATGACATCATCAGCTCCTCATGCCTCCCAGTGCTGTTATGTTGGGGAGCAGGGTTGCTACATGTGAATTTGGTGGAGATGAGGCACAGACATTCAGTTCATAACGGTGCTTCTCCACTTTCCTCCTTTACCTAGGAAAGGTGCCAGTAGACTTACCTTATTGGATTTGCTACTTTACACCTTCATCCACAAATACCATGGCCACCAAAAGTTATGATACTGAGTCTTGGAAAAGGCCAGTCCAACAACTTGAATCCAGCCAGCCAGAATTCTGTGGCCATAAATCCTTTCATCCTCTGAATTCTGTCCTTTAATCTCAGTGGAACACTAGCAAGAACATGATTTTCCCAATATTATCTATGTATTCTTGACACCTATCCCCTGACAGAAGTCCACTTTTGTTTGTGATGATTTAAACTAGATAGTAGTTTTCTAATATATTGGGCTTTACAAAAATAATATTTAAATGTCATAGTATTAGCAGCCATTCTTAGATTTTAATGTATCTGCTGGATCTAATCGTAGGAAATTAGTCATCTAAATGATCAAAACTTAAGTTTCCTGATTTGTAAAATGGGAGAGATGGATCAAAACTTGTTATTTTCTGAATTTAGGCATGCTGAGGTTAGAATATTAATTGTGTATTTTTTCACCCAACAGTATTTATCAGGCGTGTCCTACAAACCAAGCACTTTTCCATGTGTTGAGTATAGAGAATTAAACTAAGCAAGCAAAAATGACTTTATGAGCCTTACCCTCCAGCAAGGAAAACAGATACTAAACAAAACAAAGTAGCAAAATCTGTAATATGGGACAGTGAAAAGGGCCAAGGAAAAGAAAATAGAGCAGTGCAGTGAGATTCATCGCAAAAATTGCACATAATAAACACCCCAAAACTCAGCGGCACTTGGTAGTAATTCTCCTGCTCAACTGGAACCAGCGGATGCAGTTGGGCTTTCTTGTAGGGGCTGTGTCAAGCAGCAAGGCTTAACTCCATGCTTTGGGTCCAGTAACACTTGTAGCCAGGCGGAAGAGGTGACAGCTATAGGGATGAAGGCATTTCCTTGTGATGGCAGAAGCATGAGAGATCAAGCCCCATAACAAAGCTGCTCATGTCACATCCAGAAAGTCAGGTGGCTAAGGCTATCGCCAATCCAACAGGGGGTGGCCTCCTACTGGGAGGACTTTGGGAGCAAATATCTGCTGCATAAATCAAGCCATCTCAGAAGTGTCTATCTGTGAATGAAAGATCATTTTAAAATGATATTCAAGTTTATGAAAACATGTATATTTACATTTCTCTCTAAATTGCTTCAGAATTATGTCATCACATACTGAATAAGAAAAACTGACATAATTTTCACTACATTGTTTTAAAGATGTTAAAGAAGTAAATGGTATTTGTGTATCTTCATTTAGTGACCTTCATAATAATTACTCAGGTTCACAATATTGTATAACATTAGAAGTAGTATATTATTAGTGCTTTTCAAAGATGCAAAATGACGGATGGGATATGCAAATATTGGAGTATATCCAGGAAGCTGGAAATTACTTATATGGATCAGCTTTGGAACTATCACAAAATAACATGTAATTTAATGCAATTATAATTAAAAATGTGTCATAGACACTATACAAATGGGCTAATAAAAAAACACACAATCCTTTTAGAAATGTAATATCATCATAGTATTTTGAAGAAGAAACTAAGATCAATCATATTGATTCTGTATGCATACAATTTCAAAGATCTGTGTAACTCGTTTGCCTTACTACACTTACTCACATAGATCACTTTATTTCATATGTTTTAGGTCCTCCGAAGTAAAAGTTACTCTCTGCTCTATTATCGCTGATAAGAGAAACCATTTATGCTCCTCTGATGAAGATGAAGGCTTGATAAGAGCAATTCATCTCTTTACCATAATTATTTTTATCACCCTTGTTATCTTAAAATGCTTCCTATGTAGCAGGATTTCAAACATTACTTGTTAGATACAAGTAATTCAGTGATAATCCTGTTTGTTTAAGAAATCTTTGATTTATCTTGGGCTTGCCAAAAAGTCTTCTAAAGATTGTAAGAGCAATTATCAATGTAGTCAGCCCAATAATATAAAAGGTATTCTAATTTTTGATAATTTTATTTTTTTCTGTGATTTTTCTCAGATTTCATGTGATGAATTTCTGCTCCCAGTTCTTGTGAGTTATCAATGCTAACAATTGATTTGACCATTTGTCTTGCCCTAAGCAACAGTTTATATTATGATTACTTATTTTAACTATTTTTAAAGAGTGTTATTTTAGACTTTTATCCAAGAATAATGATTAGATATGTAAAAATTCCAGATCATATCCTAGTAAACCAAGATGATAATTTCACTTGAATATGTACACATTTATGTTAAAATATTATTTAAAGTTTTTTTGATTTGCAGAATGAAATATTCTTTCCTAGAATGAATAGAAATGTTTCGACTATAGCATAATATGCCCAAAACCAAAGCCAATTATTCCTAACATCTCTCTTTTTCTAAAGTGAGGAGAAAAAAGGAAGAAAGTGAAAGAAACACATATTTTTGATTTTTCAGAAGCTCTCTGGGAAATCCCAAAGCTATTTAGATATGTAATAGATAGCTTTAAATCTTTATTTTTTTTTTTTTCTGAATTTAGAAATTTATCTTGGGAAAGCAAACCAAAAGCCCTTCCTAGATTTGTTCACCTGCTTGGATTAAAATTGTAGGTGACTGAGAAACTGATTACCTATTTAATCAAATGGATAATAAAATCATTTAAAATAAACATAAAGGGAAAAAAATGTTTCCTTGATCATGTCTTTGTTATATAGTGGTATTCTTCATTCAGACTATGGTTTACACTGTGTTCTTAATCCCAGGACCTTGAGATCATGACCTGACCCTAAGGCAGATGCGTAACCAGCTGAGCCATCCAGGCAGCCCTCAATCTTATTTTCATTTAATCTCTCTACTCCTTACATCCAATAATATTATTATATAACTGTTGATTATTTGTAATACAGATTTTGTACATAATAGTATAGTACCAGCTGCTTGATACTTATTGACACATTCATTCATTAAACGGATACCTATTGACACATTCATTCATTAAATTAGTATTTATTTAATGCTTACTGTATGCTAGGCAGCATATTGCCCCTAGGGAAACACAAATGAAGAATGCACATATTTTAGCTCAAAAACAAAGAAAAAGCTGAAGATGGAGACCCATGTCAATATTACTTAAGTAGAGGCTGTATAGTTTTTGTTTTTGTTTACTATGATGCAGTGCTCTGAAAATATATCGTACATGATTCATTTCCAATCATACTTGAATTACTTTTATTCCATTTGACTTAAAATATTTTGCTTTGTTATGTAAAAATAATTTTTAAATGATAGCTTATCACCTCTTTAAATAAAAAGGTGTTCTAATCAAATGCACATCAAAAGTATAAAATACAGGGGCGCCTGGGTGGCTCAGTGGGTTAAGCCTCTGCCTTTGCCTCAGGTCATGGTCTCAGGGTCCTGGGATCGAGCCCTCCATTGGGCTCTCTGCTGAGCTGGGTGCCTGTTTCTCTCTCTCCGCCCGTTTCTCTCTCTGCCTGCCTTTCCACCTACTTGTGATCTCTCTCTCTCTGTCAAATAAATAAATAAAATCTTAAAAAAAAATAAAAGAAAATACAGGGACGCCTGGGTGGCTCAGTGGGCTAAACGTCTGCCTTCAGCTCAGGTCATGATCCCAGGGTCCTGGGATCAAGTTCTACATCTGGCTTCTTGCTCAGCAGGGAGCCTGCTTCTCCCTCTGCCAGCCACTCCCTCTGCTTGTGTTCTCTCTCTCCCCTCTGACAAATAAATAAAATCTTAAAAAAACACACACACACACATATATATATATATATGCGCCAACATAAACTGTAGTTAAGCAGAAAGAAATTGTGATCTAAGTCCAATTAAATAATACTCTGGGGGGTGCCTGCGTGGCTCAGTCAGTTGGGCTGCTGAGTCCTGTTTTCAGTTCAGGTTATGATCTCAGAGTCATGAGATCCAACCCCACCTTGCATTCTGCACTCAGCAGGGAGTCTGCCTGAGAGTCTGTCCCTCTGCCTGTCCCCCTACTTGTTCACATTTGCACACTCTCTATCTCAAATAAATACATCTTAAATAATAAATAGATAAATAAAAATTAAAACATAGTGTGATTATTTGAATATTAAAATATGTGACAATTTGATACCATTTTTTATTTAAAGGAAGCTAGAAGAGTTTTACATAATTTCCCACATTTCAGCCTTTCAATTAAAAGGCAATAAATATAAAGGTAAAATAGTGATGATACTACCTGATGTAATTGCAACTTAATTTGTTCATTACATAAATTACTAAACATTGCTTGACAGGTCATAAGCACCATATTAATTGTTATAATCATTATTATTTCTAATGTTGCTATTATTATTATTGTTGTTGTTATTGTTATTGTATTGTGACAATAATACTGAGGGTTTCTGGTTTTTGCTTTCCATTATTGTGATCCAGACATTCCTCTATGCATGTAATAAGCAACTTTCTCAAATGCACAATCATGCACTTTTAGATATAATAGTGAAAATGTTTTAGTTTGTTTTTGAAATTTTTTAGGTCATCAGAGTTTGATAAGTTCGTGAACAGAATTAAACTTACTGCATGTAAGACTAATCACTTAAAGATCAAATTGCATCACTAGATTAAACAAATGTACTTTTTACTTGATAGGGCTTTCTTTTCCATTCTAATAGTAGTGGCAAACTCCAAAATTGTTTGACATCAATAAGCACAAATTACATAAATTACAGAATGTACTACAGTTAAGGCAGATTCTGAAGAAGCTAACATTATCATTATTTATAAAACAATTTAATGCTGCTATATCTGGATGACCAATCTTTCTTCTTTTGACAGATCAGAAATTTTTACAAAAGAGATCCACTTAAGCTTTGTTTCCTAAATTTCTATGTAAAATTGTGCATAATAATAATATAGTTCTTAAAATACTGTAGCTTTATGGAAAATTCAATTATATAGAGCAGCCATAGAGGGAAAAAAATAACTATATGTAGTGAAATGTTTTTATTAGTATATTTATGTATGATTTAAGGGCGGGAAATATTAAGACAAGGAAAAGAAGAATAGTAGTACAAAGAATATTCACTATACTTATAATCAAGCTTTTCTTATTATCAGCAATAATTCTATAACTGATATCAATCAAATTAAAGAAAAACCCAGTGTGTGCTAAGAAGTTCTATGTAGGCATTATCTTCATATGGCACTTATGACTCCAGAGTCCTAAAATATGCTAAGATTTATGCATAACTTGGTTGCTCAACTTTAGTACAGAAAATGCACGTCCAACACTATGGTGGGTTAATTGGCAATAAGCACACGTCTAATTTAGTATTCCATGTAGCCACTAGAATTCCCATGGTACATGGACTGAGTCCAGTTAATTGCCATAGCTGATTCTGCCTATGAGTGAACACGCAGTAGAGCTGGATCTATGAAATTATTAATTGAATTATCCTCTAAATATGCCAAAGGATATATTAGTTTTTATTCCCTTGGTAGTTTCCCTCAGCATAAATCAAATGTGAAAATTCAATGACTGAGAAAGCGTCAAGGTATTTTAAATATTAAAAAAACATGTGCAGTTAATTCCTGGTTAATTTAAGGGGCTGGCTTCCTCACAAAATAAGCAGTAAGAATCTATGAAAGACAATGTATTACCACAGAATTAATGCTGCAGTATAGTCCTAAATTCTGCCATACTGGGAAAATGAAACACATGTCGGTGTACCTTTCCTTCTCTATTAAATGCAGTGATGATATTCAGAATCCGTACTTACCTGGATTTTTACTCATTTATTTAACTATTATTTACTGAACATCTACTGAATGTCAAATATAAATTCAGGTGCTGTACAGAACTGTGAGAAAAGCAATATTGTCCTCACTCTCATGGAATTTGTGCTTTAATTTGGGAACTGGAAAGCATTAAGATGAAATGTATCAAAAAGTGAGGAGACAGATAGGAAGCTAGTGCAAAGTGTGGACAGCCGGGAAGTAGGTTAGGGATGGTGAGTGCCTCAGGATCGAAGTTATCTTAAATAGAGGCAAAGTAGACACAGAAATAGGCATGGGCCAGCTAATGCGGAACCTTATAAATCTTTATAAAAGTTTTTGATTTCAGAAGTGTGAAAAGGATCTTGTAGAAAAGATTAATCGGGATAGTAACGTTATCTTAAAATAGAAGCTGGAAGGCTGGTAAGCCAGTAAGGACCAGCCTTCTAAAGTTAACCAGGTAATGATGATGGCCTCAACCAGGGACATTATAGAGACAACTGAGGGAAGTGAATGCTATTTTTATATACTGTGATTTACTGGTGAAGAATGAATGTCAAATGTTTAAGAATATCTTATTTATTGTGGTTTTTAAAATCTAACATTAAAGAAAAAAAATTGAAAATGTTATACCAGAAGATATGACGATTAGAAGAGAGGATGGTATTTCATGGCAGTATAGAAATTATTTGGAGAGTATGCAAGACAGATTTGCTATAATCCCAGTACTGTTTTAGAGGGGCAATACGTGTTGTGTCATCAATATGATTTTCAGGGACAGATTTATTTTTCATTGATTGTAAATCTTACCCTATTATGCTCTTCAGTTTGATTCACAAAATGGGTAGTGTACAGTGAGTTTGTGTAGTGAGTTGCCTGATTCTATTATTTATGAACCTTTGGAAATTCAGGTCAAAGGTTTTTATAGATCAGATCCCAGAGCCCGTGTGTTGTCTTTTGTTATCATTTTCAGCCAGCTCATGAACAAGCAGAATTCAGGAATCCAGGCGGGCACTCAGCAAGATGTAAGGCTTTACTCAGGTCACAGGTACCAACCACAAATAAACCGTGTTCAGAAAAAAGCCTTTAGAGCCTGAGAGGGAACAGCAGGAGAAAGTGAAAAGCTTTCATTGAGCAAATAGCCAAGGAGGAAAGTTTGGTGCCGTGTCAGGAATGCCGTGATGAGCGCTGGCTGCACGTTCAGCCTGAAGTCTCAGTCATAAGGCAAAAAAATAAAATAAAAAAGTACATTTACCAAACAAGAGTAACTTGACACCGAGTCTGAAGGCAGTCTGAAAAGTTTCTTTAATGTCTCCCGGTAGGCCTGGAACATACTTTTCCTGATCCCCATTTTGAGGAAATGACAAATTTAGATCCTGACACGCTCTGCTCTTTCTTCTTATGCTGACAACTTTAAATTAGAGATTGAGTCAAGGTCATGGATGGAAGTGCGGTTGAAATGTCCTAGCTCAGCTGCCATGTAATTAAATTTAAATAATTTCTCTTTAGACATCTTTCCATTGTGATAGGAGCTAGGAGAACATAGTTCTTTGATTTTTAAGGTCTGTGTTCATTTTACATCCAGTTTTACATATTCTCCTTCTCACAGTCAATGCAATAATGTTTATAGTCTTGTTAATCACTATTCATAAGTAGAAGATGCAGGAGCCTGAAAATCAGGTGCTTCCTGATATTTTCACCACCAAGGAACTCACATGATTTTCTCTGATGCATTCTTCAGTTTTAGAGATATTAACTTATTAAAATGATATTAATAAAAAGGATTATTCTTCATTTTTATTATATGCATACATATATGTATGTAATTACATGTATGTGTGAAAACTCCCAGAGGCTTTTATAAATATGAGATAATTAACATTATCCTGAAGGATTTATAATTCTTGCCAAAAGCAAATTTCATCTCTATATAATCTAATGCTTCTTTATATATGGTAAATATTATAACCCTATCTCTATATTTTTAACTTGTCCAAGTCTCTCGTTTTCTGTGTTAGTAAACTCCTAGAGGTTAAAGAAACAAGTTCAACTCATAATTCTATAAAGAAAAACAGAATGAAAAACCCAAAGCTCAAATTAATAAACGGAAAATCGAGGTGACATAATTGCGATCTGGCAAAGTTGGGACCCAAATCCAATGGCAGGCCTGACGCTATTTCTGATATAATATATTTATAAACAGCAAGTGCAAAATTCTGTCTTCCCCTGTAGTTCAGCCACTACGTGTGTGTGTGTGTGTGTGTGTGTGTGTGTGTCCAGATTCTTATAGTCAGTCTTGATGTGACAGTCCATGGGAAGCATTTAGGACTGTATTCATCGTATTTTATGTGCTCAAAAAATGTTAGAGGTAAGGGGTCATGATCTTCCAGCAGTTTTCTTTGAGCCCTCCCCCCACAATGTCCTAATTAGGCTCAGAGCTAATGCCTTTAAGACAAGAACCTTACCCATTGCACTTCCATTGTATTTATGTGCATGTACATGTACTTATATCGCCTTCATTAGACTTACGTATTTCTGCATCTGCCTGACCCACTAGAATGGATTCCCTGTTGACATGAATCGCCCACATTTTAATAGTAGTTAGCATAAAACAGACACACAATAATAATTTGGGATAATTAGTGCAGCAGCTATCTTTCCCAGAGCAGTGCATTCGGAATCTTTATGAAGAAGCCTTAGAGGTCTATTTTCCCACAAGCTCAAAATATGATTTGATGAATAGCCAGGTTGGTGAAACCTTTATACCTAAACGATTATATCCACACTTGTTAATGGTTAGCTTTGTGTCAGTGGACATAAATTTTGGTATTTTGACTGGAGATGTGCAATCAATTCAATGATTTAAAAATTGCAGTGTTTTGTTTGGCCAGGCACCCTAAATATTATTTAAAATGTCAAACCAAATACAACTAAACCGTAAATAAAATGTTAATCATTCACAGTAGATTGTAGAATATACTTGAATCTCAAACAAGTTAATGTACAAGTTATTGTTTATGGGATCTAGTACAACACATGATATCACAATACTGAGTATTGAAGATGAATTTTGCCCTTTTGATAACCCAAGGAAAAAATATGATACTGTTTTTTAACTCTCAAGCATATTACCACATATGCAGTACCTTAAGTTTTCAAAATATGAAAATGAGGCCACTTATGATTTAATTCCAAATAATATCTCTCAACAAATAAAATAGATAGCTTGAAATTTCCTTGAAATGATGCACATCTAATGTTCACACTAGAAGACACACACACACACATATAAAGGTCTGTAAGTTCACTGAGACTAAAAAACATCAAAATTAGAATTTCACTGTTAAGAAATGTACCCGTATTTTTGTTTGTTAGTTTTGTATATGGAGAATATTTTGCAGTTACATTTAGTATTTTTTGCTATATCTTATGAATTATATTTTCAGTAAGAAAACTCCCTTACTTTTCATTATATTCTAGAATATTATTTTATTAGAGGCATCATATACTCAAGAAAAATATATTTAGGGGTGCCTGGGTGGCTCAGTCAGTTAAGCATCTGCCTTCAGCTCAGGTCATTATCCCAGGGTTCTGAGATGGAGCCCCACATCAGGCTCCTTGCTCAACAGGGAGCCTGCTTCCCCCTCTCCCTCTGCCTGCCGCTCCCCCTGCTTGTACTCTCTCTCACTGTCTGTCAAATAAATAAATAAAACCTTTTAAAAATATATTTCGACATTAACAAAATATCTATAAATTGTAATTATCAGATTCAGATATGAAGATATCATACTCAAAATGGCAATTGCATAGCCCATGTTAGGAATTACAATGATGGAAGCCATGTAACACACTCTCAATTCTTAATGTTTTGAAAAGGAATAGCAACTTGATTGAGCTCAACTTGGGAAATTCCTATGAATTTTCCTGATGTAAAAATTACATAATAAATTCACTTTTTTGAATGATTTATTTATTTATCAGAGAGAGAGAGAGAGTAGGGGGGAGGGACAGAGGGAAAGGGAGAGAGTTTTTTTTTTTTTTTTTAAGATTTCATTTATTTATTTGAGAGAGAGAGTGAGGGAGAGCATGGGAGGGGAGAAGGTCAGAGGGAGAAGTTAACTCCCCATGGAGCTGGGAGCCTGATGCAGGACTAGATCCCAGGACTCTGGGATCACAACGGGAGCTGAAGGCAGTCGCTTAACCAACCGAGCCACCCAGGCGCCCCAAGAGAGTTTCTTAAACAGAATCCTTGCAGATCTTGGAGCCAAATATGGGGCTTGATCTCAGTACCCTGAGATCATGACCTGAGCTGAAGGCAGAGACTTAACCCACTGAGCCACCCAGGCACCCCTATCTTTGACTTTCTGATATTGAAACAATGGATTAACTTTTCTCTCTGTTTACAATTTTAAATAAACTTATAATTTATTATTTTAGCTTTTGGTGTCTTGATGCTGAAATTGATGAAAGTGTATCTGTGTTATTTCATATTACCTCAAATTATAAAATAAACTTGAGAGAACACAAAAACTTCAAGTAGGTGGGGGACCTTGAGCATTTGTTCCCCAGTACCCAGAAGGGAACACAGGATGAAATCAGGAAATAGTTATAAGATGTAAATTCTACAACAAAGCAAAATATACTTTATTGTTTTGTCCTTGTTCTTATTTTCCTCCTTCTTTTCCACTTCTCTCCTCCAACCCTCCTTCACTCTCCCTCCTCCTCTTTCTCCCCATTCCAGGTTTTGTTATTTTTCAATTCTTATGTAAGGTTAACTTTCCTGCATTTTTACCTAAGCACCTTTTATTCAAGGATATGTCGCTAAAGTGTGATTCTAACCATTAAACCCTTAGTGCAGAAAATAACTGGCATGCCCCAGAGTACATTTCTTCTTACCTCTTGGCTTCTCATATATCAGCAGAAAAATTGGAAAAGTGACGATGATTTTAATTACCTCATTTTATTGGCATCACCTAGAAATAAGTGAGTGTGCAAATGTGCACCTGTTTCCAGCAAAATTTTTCCTAAACTGTGCTGCATGTTTCCTTTATTGCTTGAATACAGCATATAGGACTAATAAAATACTTCCTTGATTACTTGGTATAATCATTTTAAACACTAACTTCACTATTAATGATCTACAGAAACCACTCGCTGAAAATGTACTTAGTTATTAATAGAAAAACTGACACAGTGGTATGGTTTCCTAATGCAATCATAAACAGCCAAAAGACTATGGGTTGGCTTGCCACCACCTTCCCAAATATCTCAGAATCAGTTTCTTGTATGTAGAACAAAGATTTGCATATGACTCTCATGTTCCTTTTCAGTTATTAGGTGCCATGAAATCTGTCCAGTTCTTCAGAACTTGAAATGACCATGTGCACAAAATTATTACAAGTTTAACTTTTTCATAGGTAAATACAATAAATACAGAGATCTCCTCACATAATGAGAACGTGGGGGAATTCACACACAGTTGGGTATAAATCTTTTATATCTCCCTGTCTGAAAGTCTGACTGGGGTAAATTTCTTTATTGTGTGATTGATTTTCAAAAATTGTTTAATTCTGGAGGACCTGGGTGGCTCAGTCGTTAAGCGTCTGATATACTCTATCATATTTTGTCAAGGAAAAAGTATGCTGACACTGAAAAATGGTAAAGAGGGCCATATTCAGGTCTATTGCAATGGGGGGTGGTCAAGACTGTTGAATAGGAGAGAGAGCTTAAACTCAACTCCAAATATAACAAAGACAAGTGGGGACTTAAAGCCAATGAGCAGAATGACAGAAGTCAGTGGATGGAAAATTACTAAGAGAAGCTTTATTACATTTCAGCTATAATGTGCTTCTTGCTAAACGAGCCTGACAGAATTCTTGCTAAAAGCAGGCCACGGACATGGGCATTAATAATAAAGGACTTGATCAGATTTCAGAGATACTCGGATATCAGTGGAACAATTCCCACTGAATCGACTTAGCATGATTCTTTAGTAAAGGAAGAAGCAGACCAGGAGAGGGCCTGAGGACAAAGCTAAGTCCTTAGAGAAGGGCTTATGGAAGCGTGACAAAAGTTTTGTCAAGGAGGGCATTGTTGCCACGGTCCTTGGTTCTCATTGTGACCAAAAGCTTTCTGAAACGATTCCTTTCCTTTTCCATCCACTAAATGACATATTTCATCTTGTCATGAGGCAGATTTCTCTGATTTTTTCCTCTACTTTTTGCTCACAAAAATGCTCTTCCAATAGAGTTATTTCTGTTCATTGAAATTTGTAGAATATTTTATTTGGACTTCAACGGAATTTGGGGGACATACAATGCCTTGAGAGACATTTCCACTACTTTATGTGCTGTTGATGCCATATTCTTCTCTCCTCTTCCTTCCCCCTGCTGTTTGGTTAACTGCCAAAGTTTATTTCCTCTGCACAATATTTGAAGCCTTTCATGATGTGAAAGGCCTACTTTTTAAAAAAGATCGACGCTCTGAAAATTACTATTTTTGATTTATCAACATGAAATATGGCTACTGGTTTTTAGCCTGAAGTTTTCACATGTTGCCTGTGCCAGAGTCACATCCTTCTTCAACCAGTGACCCAACACTATTTGTTGGATTTTATTAACATGCCAGTCTTGTGCCAGTGAACATTGCTGCCTTGCTATTGATAGGGTATCTACAAAGCATACAATGTAGAGGAATTTACTTTATGTATTATTGTAGGTAGAAGTTATCAATATTTTCTTGCCTCGCTCCACAAATACATTTTTTTAATGTGGCTTTCAGTATAGCATGCATTGCCTGTAAGCATGTTTGCATTCAACATCAGTGATTCCAAATTAAATTCCTACTGAGATCATCAGGCAAACAATTAGCAGCAATTGCTTGCTTTTGTAGAAAAATCAAATCTTGCCCTAAGTTTATGGTTAAATTACAATACTATAACACATATTCATGCAGATGCTACATCATGGACAGAGTACACTGTGAGTCAGCTATTAATAGTTCCATTAGAATGTATGATTTTCATATTGGGCTGTATTTATATGCAAATAAATTATCCATAAACCTTTCCTTAGAATATTAGAATATTAAAGAGATTATATTTCATATTTATTAAGAGTAATAAAATGTTTTATAGATAGAGCTAGAGATATAGATATAGATATAACCTTAGCTTTTGACTCTGAATATCAGGAAGTTTGGTTTCTCTTACAGTTACACCCCTAATTAGTTACACGCCTTTAGATTTTTCACTTAATCTTCCCAGGCTTTGGGAAAAACATTTTTTTTTTCTTTTATCCTTGAAAATACCTTCTGTTCAATTTAACCAAACTGTTGAATTGAAAATTCATTGACTGCTCAATTTCAAGTAAATTCAATGTACAGTTTTTTTTTTTTTTTAAGATTTTTATTTATTTATTTGACAGATCGCAGGTAGGCAGAGAGAGAGAGAGGAGGAAATAGGCTCCCTGTGGAGCAGAGAGCCAGATGCAGGGCTCGATCCCAGGACCCTGGGATCATGACCTGAGCCGAAGGCAGAGGCTTTAACCCACTGAGCCACCCAGGCGCCCCCAATGTACAGTTTTTAAGAACCACATAAACATCAAGCACAATGTAGGCTATCAGGTATATAATTGTGACCAAGACATATCTTAACCCATAAGAGTCAGATCATTTGGTAGATCCTTCCACTGCCTATTACCATGCTGAGGGAAAACACAGAATCTGTGGGAGCACAAAGTTACAGAAGCTCAGTCACAGCTGAAGGTCATGGAAAAGCTGTGTTTAGGAAGTGTGGAGCCTAGTTTTGAAGGCAGCCAGAGGAGAAGGACAGGCACATTGCAAGTGGAGGGAAAACCATAGGCAGACATGTCTGTGTAATATTTAGCACACCTGAGTGCCAACATGTGTTATTACTTACTTAGACAATTCTCTTTTATGGGACGTTAAGCTTTTTTGAGTTTTTGTTAACATAGCGACGCATTAAAAGCCTTTTATATAAACTTCTAATATTTCTACTTATTTTCTCTGGAGAGAGATCTATGACTGGATTGTAGAAGCAAAATTATAAAGCTCTTTAAGGTTCTTTTTCTTTCTGAGGAATTGTTCAAATTCTATTCCCTTCAATAATGTATGATAGGATCCACATCACCAAAATATTTCTAGCACTGAATGGTATAATTTTGTTGCTGGGTTGAATGGATCTATACTGAATGATCTTTGGTTAAAATCATCATAAATTCATATCCTAGACCTACGATGTAATGCTGGAGTAAACTTGACAGCTCTTACTCCAGATCCTTCATGCTTACAACAGGATAATACCCTCCTCACAAGGTTTTTGGAAAGATAGAAATCAATGTATAATCTCACTGTCTTATATAGAAAACAGTCAATTAATATTTCATACCTCTGTGAGAGATTGACATTATAAACATACACTAAAACAAATATAGGATAAGAATTTTTCAATTACTAGTGCATTTGTACTACAGATTATAATTCTTATGTATCTTCTATAAAATCATATACAACAAAATTGGTGTAGCTCATTTTTAAGTACTTGGGATGAGTAAAACAAAATATTTAAGTTAGATTACTGAAGTTGATATTCTATGAGGTGATATTAAGTTTTGAGTAGTTAATATTAGTGACAGTAATAATAAATATCAGCAACATTTTAGCTATCACTTAATATAGGACTTTGCTTTTATGTAAAAATTTTAAAGATGAATTCTTTCAAATACTTATGCTGTTAACTACTAAGACTCAAAGAGGCTATGGTTGATTGGCATTTGTGCTACATCATCGTTCTAGAATGGAGCAAGACTAAAAATCATGTTTGTGGGTCTTCACAATTAGGTAATTTCAATAAGGTAATATACTAATATTGTCTATTTTCTCTTAACTGTTTTTATAGAGGTCTGAGGTAAGCTATGGAGAATTGGCCGAGCTTCACAGGAACTGATTAATCTTCAAGTCAACTTTGTGGATTAAATTAAATCATCTTTGGTTTAATTAAAACTGGAAATGATATTTCAGGAAACACTTGTTTCTTAATTGTGATATTGACATTTCAACTTAGATTTTATATCTGTTTAAAAATATCTCATAGAAGAAATTATATGAGTAAGACAAGATTTTTTTTTTTGAGTAAGACAAGATTTAAATATGACCCAAGACCACCGATTTTGTTATGCTAAACTCACACTTTATAATTAGAGGTTTGTTCCAGAAAGAGATTTCACATATGTAGATACCTATTAATTAACTGAGTAGATAATTTTTGTCAGGTTATCAAAAGCAGAATTAACTCTGAGCATTAATCTTTCATACTTTAATAATTGGCCAACTTTTAATATTTGTATATTAATTAAAAATTATTTGATGAAACAGTCAAATAACATATTTTCATGAGTTCTCATGTCACATATTAAATATATGACATTAGAATTTCTGTGGCTTCTTTTTGCATTCAAGCAGTAATTATTGTTGTACATAATAATCAAGTGATTATTTATCTTAAAGAAGAGGTCTATAAATGTTATATTGTTTTGCTTTTCAGATGCTCCCAAGTTTATATCAAACCAAACAATTTTTTACTCTTGGGAAGGAAACCCGATCAATATAAGCTGTGATGTGAAATCTAATCCACCAGCATCAGTCCATTGGAGAAAAGAGAAATTAGTCCTTCCAGCTAAAAACATCACTAATTTAAAGACATATAGTGCAGGGAGAAAGATGATATTAGAGGTAAGTCTTCATGTACATATGAATAAGTTGTATTATTTTAGCAGTCACCTACTATTTTAGAATGCATATAAAATGTTAATATAAATACAATTATATAATATACATTTATATTACATAATATATATATACACATACAAATTTTATTTTGTCTCTTTCATGTGTATTTACTTAAAAAGGAAATTTTGTGCATTTAGATCATGGACCATTAATGATTAATAATATCTCACTCTTGTATAAAAAAGAGTCTATGGTAAAAGCCATTTTTTTTAAATTTATTTTTATTTATTTGACAGAGATCACAAGTAGGCAGAGAGGCAGGCGAAGAGAGAGGAGAGGAAACAGGCTCCCTGACAAGCAGAGAGCCCGATGTGGGGCTCGATCCCAGGACCCTGGGATCATGAGCTGAGCTAAAGGCAGAGGCTTTAACCCATTGAGCCACCCAGGCGTCCCTAAAAGCCATTATTTTTCATTATTTTTTTTTTTTTGGAAAAAAGTTATATCAGGAAAAAATAGGGTGAGGGAATTAGTAATTCATCAGTTATTAAGGACCAGAAGTGTTGCTGATACTAGTTATTGATTTTGAGATTATGCCCTCCATCTAAGACGCATACATAACTTTTTGGTGGGTGCATATTTACAAGTTTCTAAATAAACCAGATTTACTTGTTCAATGCCTCACTTCATTTTATATTTTAAATTAAGATTATAGATAATTCTCTTTATACTGCCAAGTGCCTGGCTTTTTAATTCTGTTTGAATACAATACCTTTTATTTATTAATTGTAGATTATGTGTGTGTGTATCAATTCCCAAAGTTTTTGTGTCTATGATCACAATCATGAACCTTACAATTCCTCATGTTTTCAGTACAATTGGGAAGCTCTCTCAAATAACCTTATTTAGCTAAAAAGATGCTATGTTTTTCACTGTAATTCAATTTACATTCATTTTAAAAATTCATGTTTTAAAATAACATTTGACACTCAATGTATTAACTTAAAGGTGTTCTCATTGGTGCCATATTTACTTTTCTACCTGGTAACTGGACTTCATGAAAAATTTGGTTGACAGAAGGATTTAGCCATCACTTCCCCAAATATTTGGATAGCTGACTCTTTGCTCATTAAATGATTGTCTTTATCTGTTTCTTTCTTTTTAATTTTGTATTTTATTTTATTTATTTATTAATATAGCCAAAAAGATAAGAGGGTAGGACTCTAAAAGGAACTATTGTTTTATATCGATTTTCTAGGCCTAGGGCAAAAAGGCTTTGACTATCACTTACATGCCCAACAAATACATATACTGTAAAATATTAGTAAGGCAAATATCTGTGCACACCACCCATTCCAAAGGATTTAAACACCTCGGGATGGGTGGTGTCTAAATTTGTTTGAATTTAAGTTGGTTACTTTGTAACTTTATTAGAAGAACTATTGGGAATTGACACAATTTCACAAAGAAACTTGGTTAGATTTAACATAAAATTTAGGTTTTTAACTAGTTAAAAAGTGAGGTGAGGTTTAACTTCAGTTTGGGGTACTTTGTTCAGGCTGCCATAATGAATACCACAGATCAGGTAGCTTAAATAAAGTAACCTCCTTCCCCCCCACATATTTCTGTAGGCTATAAGTCCAGGATCAAGGTGCCAGAGGGCTGGGTTTTGGTGAAATTTCTGTCCTTGGGTTGCAGGTGTGCCCTCTAACCATGGACAGAACAAGAGAACTGTGGTGTCTTGTCTTCCTATAAGGACATCAGGGCCCATGTTTATGACCTCATTCAATCTCAGTTACTTCCTTAAAGACCCTATCTTCAAAAAACATTAGAAGTTAGGGTTTCAACATATTTATTTTGTGGGGGTGACACAATTTATTCCATAACAGGTAGATTTAAGTTCATTCATGTTTAAATGACTAATGTGTAATTTCTGCTTTGTTCATTTTACCACTTTTCAGTTTCTGGGATAGCTCGTAATTCCCCGTAGTCAGTATTAAGCAATGTGTTATAAATCTGACATTTAAATATTTTAAACATTTTATATTTAAATATTTTATTCATATAAATCTCTCACATTATTTAATCTTCTGCCTAAATGGCATTCCTCTCCACCCCAAAGTAAAAACTAAGTGGTTTTTGTTTTTACAGACCACATGATTTATTGGTTAAAAAGCATTGACCTTGGGATGCCTAGGTGGCTCAGTTGGTTGGGTAGCTGCCTTTGGCTAGGGTCATGAGCCCAGGATCCTGGGATTGAGTCCCACATCTGGCTCCTTGCTCAGCGGGAAGCCTGCTTCTCCCTCTGCTTGCTTCTTCCCCGTCTGTGCTCTCTTTCTTTTGACAAATAAATAAAATCTTAAAAAAAAAAAAAAAAAGCATTTCCTTTGAACATCCACTTTTTATGTATATACTATTTTTTAAAATTAAATGAAAGCCCTGAATGAATAACGAATGGGTAGCTAATACAACTTAAAATAAAACAAAATGACAGTAACTACCAAAAAAAAGCAATGATAAGCATTACAGATTTTAAATTAATAGCATTCATATTTGCTTAGGATAGTGCATTATTATTTTTTTGCATAGGAATTATTATAATAGTCACATAATTGCTAATTCTTAAGAGCGTGTAATACAATATACAAAAATACAGTGTGCAGTTGATAACAAATTGGTCAATAACAGATTTCTTGAATTGGTTTTTAAAGTTTTTCCTTTTTCATTGAGCAAATATGTAATTCAGTCTTTTAAATTTATGAATTTTAAAACATAACAGAATAGTCCATAAATCCTTTGGATTGGTGCTAATAAAATAATCTGTAAAAATCAACCTTTTTTTTTTGGTTAAATACTTGCTTAAATTCTGAGCACTTCCTAAGGTAATAAGGTAATAAGCCAACATTTTAATATATGGGCAACAATTGATGTAGGAACTTTCTAATAGGTTGATTAGAATAATATTGTGCTTTTGATCATCTGTGGTGTTGTTCTTTATCTTTAAGTAAAAGGCTAACTATTAAACATATGATTTTCTCACTATGGAACACATAGAAAGAGGAAATGAAGTTTATGAACGTTTAGGAAAACAACTAGAGAACTCCTTTATTAGCATTGTACTCCTAGCTCGTATTTTGATGTTCAAAATTATATTTGTTGATCAATATATTATGTACTATTAAAGCCCACCATCTTAAGTAATCTTGAATTATTTTACCTGCATATTAAAATGTGAAAAAAGTGGAGTCACATGTAGGTGTTCCTAGCACTTCCTGGATAAATATCAGCAATAATTGGTATATTTTAAATGTGTGAATATTTTTAAACTGCTTTATAACATACCTTTGCTGTACAATATTTTTTTTAATAAAATTACCTATCATTTCATTGAACTGGGCTTGGTCATAAAGTCACTATTGAATGTTGCATTCACATTGCTTTCCTAGGACACATCAGCTATGCAGCAGGGATCGTGATTTGCCAGGTTATATCTAGGTCTGTGGGCTTTTTTTTTTTTTTTTAATAATCTGTATTACTAGAGGTGTTTTCTGAATTTGTTAATCATACAACATAATAAAGAAATGATTCCAGATAAAACAGTAAAACTTTTATCTTTGATAGGTCAACTTCCAGGAACAGAAAACAAACCAACAAATGAAAAAACCCTGAATTGAGCCTTTTAAAAGTTGTTCCAACGAAACTGGCTATTTAAAATACTTGCTTAATATTGAGGGGCTGCACAATAGTCCTGATTCTTTGTCATGGCCATCCTGTCTGTATTTTATCAATTCAGTGCACATTGTTCCCTATGGACTGTACAAATAACTCTCCTATGCCTGCAAAATGTAGAAATGTTGGGGGCAGATTCCTTTCTCACTAGTAAAATTACAGCCAAGTCAAGTTAGCTTGGTTTATTAAAAACTGGAATGTAAGAAAAATGAATGTTTTAATCACTCAGGAGTACTTACAAAAGAATGGTTAAAGTCTCTAGTCCTTAAACTTACGATCTATTCCTAGATAGACAGCTAACTAGGGAATGAATGGCACAGCTTTTTTGTGCGTTTTCAGAATTATCGTCTTCAATGGACCTCAAAATTGCACTTTTAGTTAAGAGCCTCCCATTACCACAAAATCATTTAACCCCCTTTTGGGATAGAGTTGAAATTAACAGCAACTCTTGTTGTAAGCATTTTCTCTCTTAATAATAGTTACTGGGATTGAAAATTATATCTATTACTATCATCAAATCTCTTTTCTGAATTGATACTTCAGAATTTCGGTACATTAGAATTACAAGGTTGGCCCCAATGTTCAGCAATAGATTCCTGGAAGGTTAACTTAATTACGGATTTCAAATGTGTAAGGACTGAGGTCAGCTGTTTTCCACCTAAACTGAAAGAGAATGATAGGAATTGAACAGAAATGGAGGCAAGATACTCTTATTAGCCATCAAGATAATGTGCTTGTCTACAGGGATTGCTACCCAAGGGCAACATTTTCTAGCAAAATACATACCTGGAAAGATTATTTTTCTTCCTTCCTTCCTTCCTTCCTTTTTCTTTCTTTCTTTCTTTCTTTCTTTCTTTCTTTCTTTCTTTCTTTCTTTCTTAGGATAAGTAAGTCCTCATCCTTCATTAATATTTTATATTCAATAAAATCATGAGAGGGGGAAAAGAAACCTGATATATTTCCAGCCTTTCATGAACTTTAAATCTGCTTGACTTTAGTCTAAAAGAGAAAACAGAGGGTTAATAACCATGCTTTTGGTACAGTGTTCTGTTTTCAAGCTCATGTCTGCGGCAATTGCAGAATATATATTTTTCAAACTGTGAGCCACTTTCTGAGCTTTCTATACACGAATATCTAATGACTTTTTCTATTCAATAGATATAATAAAATGATGGCATTTGTCTACCCAATAAATTAATAGTTAAACTATATTTCACCTAGTCCTGTGAAAATATAGGTCCATGCATTACATCTTAAAAGGGTGTGATGCTTACCTGACAGAGAGAAAAAGAGTTATGACAAGGAGTTGTGAATAATTGAACAAGTGTGAAAATGGTGAGCATACTAGAATCTATTTTAAAACTGCCATGATTTTGTTTTAAAATTGTTAAACTTCTATTATTATGATTATTTTAGATAGCACCTACATCTGACAATGACTTTGGACGATATAATTGCACAGCCACCAACCGTATAGGAACAAGATTTCAAGAATATATTCTTGCTTTGGCTGGTAAGTATAGCACAATAATTTCTGAGATCTCATAAAATATTTCTATAAGCAAATAGCTTCATTCTTATAAGTCATGATATAGGTTATTATTAGGAAGAATGAACCGGTGCTTAAAAATTTAGAACAATTGCGTCTGACAGATAGTGAGGAATTAGAATATATTTACTAATCAAGATTGATTTTAAACCATGATTCTGATCACCCAACTTTACAAGTGAGCCATCTACAAAAGAAGTAAAAAAGGTATGTCTTGAGAAAGCAAATTATATTTTATGTTGAGTAAGAATCCTATCAAAAAATTTAAAAAGACATCTTGAGAGAAAATAAACTAAAATTCACCTATTTTAAAATCCTAAGCTTGAAAGTACAAAGAATAGCTTATTTTTAAGGCAAATAGAAAATTTAGAGTTATATAACTTTCAATTAAAAGTGTTTCATTTTATATATGAAAACATTCTAGCTCTTCCCCAAAAGCTTAAAGATATCAAAATAATAACATGTAGACACAATTCATTTTAACTAGGAAATGTTATGTTTTTAGTTATATAAATAAGTTGTATATAACACATATATTTATTTCTAGAATTTGCATTATGTTTTACAAGACCGATTGGAAGTCTGAAAGTATACATTGTAGTATATTTCGCATAGCTCAGAAGATACAAAACATGATTTTTGCCTTTTAGAACTACATAGAGAAATATCAGAAAATTATTGTAATGTGGTTTTTTTTGGATTGTTATGTTTTAATAGAATAAATAGTTTCCACAAAAATATTTTAAAATGTTTTCTAGGGGCGCCTGGGTGGCTCAGTGGGTTAAGCCTCTGCCTTCGGCTCAGGTCATGATCTCAGGGTCCTGGGATCGAGTCCCACATCGGGCTCTCTGCTCAGCAGGGAGCCTGTTTCTTCCTCTCTCTCTGCCTGCCTCTCTGCCTACCTGTGATCTCTCTCTGTCAAATAAATAAATAAAATCTTTAAAAAAAAATAAAAAATAAAATGTTTTCTAAGTAGAGTTCTAGTATATAACTATAATTTTATATTAAGAAATATATTTACTTCTGTTGATATGTAAAGTCATGCCATTAGTTAGAAAGACCAAAAGGGAAATTTAAAAGTTTACAAAGCTAATAATACTCAAATTATTATGTAACTGAAATCTCTCTCTCTCCAATTCAAGTTTTGCTACACTAGAGAAGGGAGAGAAGGGGTTGTGCGAAAGGGCTTAAGGGAAGAAAGGAGGAAGGAAAATATTGAGATAAGAGGGAATTTAGGGAGAAAAGGAGGGAGGAAGGAATTAAGGAAGAAAGGAAATAACAACTATATATTATTTACCATGAAGTCTTTAGAAAATTAATCTCAGAGGTGCCTGGGTGGCTCAATCTATTAAGCCACTGCCTTTGGCTTGGGTCATGATACCCGGGTCCTGGGATGAGACCTGCATCTGGCTTTCTCCTCATTGGGGAGCCTGCTTCTCCCTCTCCTCCCCAGTAGTGCTCTCTCTAGCTATCTCTGTCTCTCTGTCTCTCTCTCTCTCAAATAAATAAATAAAATTTAAGAAAAAAAAGAAAATTAATCTCAATGAAAATCATAGGACGTAGACTATCCACATTTAGGGATATGAATAAACCATTACACAAGCAATTAAATTCTAGGAAAATGAAATGTGCTAAGTCATATAAAAATTCACTGATAATAAATTAAAGTGAGCATGATTTTTACTGATCAGAAGCATTCACTATTTACATTAATTCCAAGCCTCAGGAAGTTAGGCAAATTTTCTTCTAATTAGTATGAACTTTTTTATAGATAATAACCAAATATGTGATCAGTATATGTATATACAGTTATATTAATACTGATATACAATTTTACATTGCTTTCTTACAAATGATGTAGGTTTGTATAGGTAAACTTGCTAATGACTAGATTTTTAAAATTTTTTAAGTACTTATAATTCTGGAAAAAATACAAAAAATAGAACATTATATTCATGAGATTTTGATATCTTATTAAATTCTCAGGAAATATTTATTGTCTGTATACCTTCATATCTAACAGGTTTTTTTTTTTTTTTAAAGATTTCATTTTTTTATTAGAGAGAAAGAGAGCGCACAAGCAGGGGGGAAGGGCAGAGGGAGAAGCAGGCTGCCCGATGCGGGGATGGATTCCAGCATCCTGAAATCATGACCCAAGTCGAAGGCAGACACCCAGTGGACTGAACGTGAACCACCCATGTGCCCACATATCTGACATTTCTTACTGTGACATTTTTCACTGAAAAATATATTTGATACCTATCCTCCTAATGAAGATACTAACTTAATGAGTTTCCCTCAGCTTAACCATAAAAAAAAAAAAAAAAAAAGAAAGAAAGAAAGAAAATGTTCCCTCAAGCTAAGAGCTAAAATGTTATTGGAAATATTTCTTGAATATTGCAACTTTCCTAGTGTTTCAAAATTTTGTGACAAATATGTACTTAAAATTTGTTTCAGAAAGAGAGAGATTTGACTGAAATTGTAACAGAGATATAGAAATAAATTAGGCCCTGAGCCTTAGATGGGAAACATATATTTAAACATCAGCAGTAATAAACATTATTCCTTTGATGGGACCTCTTTATCTAATGCTTACAAAATTTAGTCTTTCCTGAAGAATTTGAACAATGAAAGTGCAATGTGATTTTAAATAAAATGTAAGAGAAATGTTATGTAGAAATTTAAATATTTCAAAATAGATGTCAGTATCATAGCTCAGTATCTCATTGGCCTATCTGACCCTAGTAAAAGGCCCAGATCATTTGGCATGTGTTATTTTATGTTGTAACAGATTACTTTGATTTAAAAGGGCAATGAATTAAAACAGCAACAACTGCACATGAAATTATGTGTTATACATTCTGAGAAAACTATAGGAAGAAAACACTGTTTAACTTCCTTTGTTTCAAAATCTTTTTTTTTTCTTTTTTCTTTTCCTTCCTTTTTTACCTCCTTTATAATTGTCTTACATCTGAGCACAATAGACATCTGTATGCAGGTGGGGGCACAGCCTATCATAGGGCATCAGACCCTTAGCAGAGTTAATAGACTAAAAGGGGGTTCAGTGGTCTAGTGTGGAGTGTTGGAGTCTGGGCAGGTAAGAAGCATTTGCATGTGGCAAGATAGAAACAGCAACCCAGAGAGGAATGTTGGACCCTAATCAGTGTAAGGAGGGGTCCAAGTAAAGTGGTACGGTAAATGATGGATGATTCATGTCTTCAAGCACATGGGTGACATCAGCAATTATATAAAAATACAAGAACTAGAATGACCCTGGGATAATGGTTGGGTATTGGAGTTATTGGTGTGAAGTCTGGTTTTAATGTATGTAGGTAGATACAGAAAGGGGAAAAGACGTAAAGGTGTGTGTGTGTGTGTGTGTGTGTGTGTGTGTGTGTGTGTTCAGTCATTTTCACAAGGAATTTCTTTTTGTCAGGAATCTTACTTAGAAAGCAATTTCTGTATATGCAAATGATGAATCACTAAATTCTACACCTGAAACCAATTTTACCAATTCTACACCTGAAACCAATTTTACTGTATGTGGTAGCTAACTAAAATTTAAATAAAAACTTGAAATTTAAAAAAAAAAGAAAGAAAAGAAAACAATTTCTCAGCCAGCTGTATCCACAGAGAGGACTTGAGATCTCCAGCACCTCAGCAGCAAAGACCAAACATGGCTGGCAGCCACATTTTGGTTTCTAAATACTAAAAGTAACTAAGGCTTCTTGTAAAAATGGCTGATTCTAGGAGTGGGACAAGGAAAGTACAAGATAAGTCTGGAACAATGTGTTTTGCTAGGATGAAAAGAAATTTAAAAAAAGCATCCATCAACCATTTTTAGCAAATACCATAATACAAATGAATTCACCTGAGGGGCATCAATGGTTGCTAATGCAGGTATATGTTGAGAAAAAATTTAGCAAGTTAGATGATAAAAAAAATAAATAAATTAATTAAAATACTTTTGAAGTGTCTACCCCCAAATTATTTTTTAATTACAAAGGGAAAATAGCAACATTATAGTCGTAAGCCTACCAGATCCCACTTTAATTAAGTGATCAAAATTAACATCACCAGTAATGAGAAAATTAAACTTGAATGCTACCAGAAATAGGCAACGAGAAAAACACAGAATAACAATTATAATTTTCCTGCCAAAAATGCATAATCAGAATCTAGTATGAGGAAAGGGAAGGCAAATATGAATTGAGGTGCCTCCAAAGTGTCAAAGCCATGCAAAGGAATGATTAAGGCAACTTTCTATATTAAAGGACAATAAAGATAAATAACAAATAAGTGCCATGCCTGCATCTTTTATTATAAAGGACATTACTGGGATGATAGGTGAAATTTGATTGTAGTCTTTGGATTAGATGGTAATTTAATTGTTTTCTAGAGCTTATGTAAGAGAGAGTTTTGTTATGGTAAATACACACTTAAATTGGCACCATGTCAACTTACTCTAAATGGCCCACATTATAAAGATAAGATCTGTGCAGTAGTCTTACAAATTTTCTAAAAATATGAAATTATGTTTTTAAAAATAAGTAGGGGCACCTGGGTGGCTCTGTTGGTTAAGTGTCCAGCTTTTGAAATCAGCTCAGGTCTTGATCTTGGGGTTGTGAGTTCAAGCTTTGCATTAGACTCCACACTGGGCGTGGAGCCTACTTAAAAAAAAAAAAAAAAAAAAAAAAAAAAAAAAGGGAAAATAAGGCAGGATAAGTAAGTCCTCATCCTTCATTAATATTTTATATTCAATAAAATCATGAGAGGGGGAAAAGAAACCTGATATATTTCCAGCCTTTCATGAACTTTAAATCTGCTTGACTTTAGTCTAAAAGAGAAAACAGAGGGTTAATAACCATGCTTTTGGTACAGTGTTCTGTTTTCAAGCTCATGTCTGCGGCAATTGCAGAATATATATTTTTCAAACTGTGAGCCACTTTCTGAGCTTTCTATACACGAATATCTAATGACTTTTTCTATTCAATAGATATAATAAAATGATGGCATTTGTCTACCCAATAAATTAATAGTTAAACTATATTTCACCTAGTCCTGTGAAAATATAGGTCCATGCATTACATCTTAAAAGGGTGTGATGCTTACCTGACAGAGAGAAAAAGAGTTATGACAAGGAGTTGTGAATAATTGAACAAGTGTGAAAATGGTGAGCATACTAGAATCTATTTTAAAACTGCCATGATTTTGTTTTAAAATTGTTAAACTTCTATTATTATGATTATTTTAGATAGCACCTACATCTGACAATGACTTTGGACGATATAATTGCACAGCCACCAACCGTATAGGAACAAGATTTCAAGAATATATTCTTGCTTTGGCTGGTAAGTATAGCACAATAATTTCTGAGATCTCATAAAATATTTCTATAAGCAAATAGCTTCATTCTTATAAGTCATGATATAGGTTATTATTAGGAAGAATGAACCGGTGCTTAAAAATTTAGAACAATTGCGTCTGACAGATAGTGAGGAATTAGAATATATTTACTAATCAAGATTGATTTTAAACCATGATTCTGATCACCCAACTTTACAAGTGAGCCATCTACAAAAGAAGTAAAAAAGGTATGTCTTGAGAAAGCAAATTATATTTTATGTTGAGTAAGAATCCTATCAAAAAATTTAAAAAGACATCTTGAGAGAAAATAAACTAAAATTCACCTATTTTAAAATCCTAAGCTTGAAAGTACAAAGAATAGCTTATTTTTAAGGCAAATAGAAAATTTAGAGTTATATAACTTTCAATTAAAAGTGTTTCATTTTATATATGAAAACATTCTAGCTCTTCCCCAAAAGCTTAAAGATATCAAAATAATAACATGTAGACACAATTCATTTTAACTAGGAAATGTTATGTTTTTAGTTATATAAATAAGTTGTATATAACACATATATTTATTTCTAGAATTTGCATTATGTTTTACAAGACCGATTGGAAGTCTGAAAGTATACATTGTAGTATATTTCGCATAGCTCAGAAGATACAAAACATGATTTTTGCCTTTTAGAACTACATAGAGAAATATCAGAAAATTATTGTAATGTGGTTTTTTTTGGATTGTTATGTTTTAATAGAATAAATAGTTTCCACAAAAATATTTTAAAATGTTTTCTAGGGGCGCCTGGGTGGCTCAGTGGGTTAAGCCTCTGCCTTCGGCTCAGGTCATGATCTCAGGGTCCTGGGATCGAGTCCCACATCGGGCTCTCTGCTCAGCAGGGAGCCTGTTTCTTCCTCTCTCTCTGCCTGCCTCTCTGCCTACCTGTGATCTCTCTCTGTCAAATAAATAAATAAAATCTTTAAAAAAAAATAAAAAATAAAATGTTTTCTAAGTAGAGTTCTAGTATATAACTATAATTTTATATTAAGAAATATATTTACTTCTGTTGATATGTAAAGTCATGCCATTAGTTAGAAAGACCAAAAGGGAAATTTAAAAGTTTACAAAGCTAATAATACTCAAATTATTATGTAACTGAAATCTCTCTCTCTCCAATTCAAGTTTTGCTACACTAGAGAAGGGAGAGAAGGGGTTGTGCGAAAGGGCTTAAGGGAAGAAAGGAGGAAGGAAAATATTGAGATAAGAGGGAATTTAGGGAGAAAAGGAGGGAGGAAGGAATTAAGGAAGAAAGGAAATAACAACTATATATTATTTACCATGAAGTCTTTAGAAAATTAATCTCAGAGGTGCCTGGGTGGCTCAATCTATTAAGCCACTGCCTTTGGCTTGGGTCATGATACCCGGGTCCTGGGATGAGACCTGCATCTGGCTTTCTCCTCATTGGGGAGCCTGCTTCTCCCTCTCCTCCCCAGTAGTGCTCTCTCTAGCTATCTCTGTCTCTCTGTCTCTCTCTCTCTCAAATAAATAAATAAAATTTAAGAAAAAAAAGAAAATTAATCTCAATGAAAATCATAGGACGTAGACTATCCACATTTAGGGATATGAATAAACCATTACACAAGCAATTAAATTCTAGGAAAATGAAATGTGCTAAGTCATATAAAAATTCACTGATAATAAATTAAAGTGAGCATGATTTTTACTGATCAGAAGCATTCACTATTTACATTAATTCCAAGCCTCAGGAAGTTAGGCAAATTTTCTTCTAATTAGTATGAACTTTTTTATAGATAATAACCAAATATGTGATCAGTATATGTATATACAGTTATATTAATACTGATATACAATTTTACATTGCTTTCTTACAAATGATGTAGGTTTGTATAGGTAAACTTGCTAATGACTAGATTTTTAAAATTTTTTAAGTACTTATAATTCTGGAAAAAATACAAAAAATAGAACATTATATTCATGAGATTTTGATATCTTATTAAATTCTCAGGAAATATTTATTGTCTGTATACCTTCATATCTAACAGGTTTTTTTTTTTTTTAAAGATTTCATTTTTTTATTAGAGAGAAAGAGAGCGCACAAGCAGGGGGGAAGGGCAGAGGGAGAAGCAGGCTGCCCGATGCGGGGATGGATTCCAGCATCCTGAAATCATGACCCAAGTCGAAGGCAGACACCCAGTGGACTGAACGTGAACCACCCATGTGCCCACATATCTGACATTTCTTACTGTGACATTTTTCACTGAAAAATATATTTGATACCTATCCTCCTAATGAAGATACTAACTTAATGAGTTTCCCTCAGCTTAACCATAAAAAAAAAAAAAAAAAAAGAAAGAAAGAAAGAAAATGTTCCCTCAAGCTAAGAGCTAAAATGTTATTGGAAATATTTCTTGAATATTGCAACTTTCCTAGTGTTTCAAAATTTTGTGACAAATATGTACTTAAAATTTGTTTCAGAAAGAGAGAGATTTGACTGAAATTGTAACAGAGATATAGAAATAAATTAGGCCCTGAGCCTTAGATGGGAAACATATATTTAAACATCAGCAGTAATAAACATTATTCCTTTGATGGGACCTCTTTATCTAATGCTTACAAAATTTAGTCTTTCCTGAAGAATTTGAACAATGAAAGTGCAATGTGATTTTAAATAAAATGTAAGAGAAATGTTATGTAGAAATTTAAATATTTCAAAATAGATGTCAGTATCATAGCTCAGTATCTCATTGGCCTATCTGACCCTAGTAAAAGGCCCAGATCATTTGGCATGTGTTATTTTATGTTGTAACAGATTACTTTGATTTAAAAGGGCAATGAATTAAAACAGCAACAACTGCACATGAAATTATGTGTTATACATTCTGAGAAAACTATAGGAAGAAAACACTGTTTAACTTCCTTTGTTTCAAAATCTTTTTTTTTTCTTTTTTCTTTTCCTTCCTTTTTTACCTCCTTTATAATTGTCTTACATCTGAGCACAATAGACATCTGTATGCAGGTGGGGGCACAGCCTATCATAGGGCATCAGACCCTTAGCAGAGTTAATAGACTAAAAGGGGGTTCAGTGGTCTAGTGTGGAGTGTTGGAGTCTGGGCAGGTAAGAAGCATTTGCATGTGGCAAGATAGAAACAGCAACCCAGAGAGGAATGTTGGACCCTAATCAGTGTAAGGAGGGGTCCAAGTAAAGTGGTACGGTAAATGATGGATGATTCATGTCTTCAAGCACATGGGTGACATCAGCAATTATATAAAAATACAAGAACTAGAATGACCCTGGGATAATGGTTGGGTATTGGAGTTATTGGTGTGAAGTCTGGTTTTAATGTATGTAGGTAGATACAGAAAGGGGAAAAGACGTAAAGGTGTGTGTGTGTGTGTGTGTGTGTGTGTGTGTGTGTGTGTTCAGTCATTTTCACAAGGAATTTCTTTTTGTCAGGAATCTTACTTAGAAAGCAATTTCTGTATATGCAAATGATGAATCACTAAATTCTACACCTGAAACCAATTTTACCAATTCTACACCTGAAACCAATTTTACTGTATGTGGTAGCTAACTAAAATTTAAATAAAAACTTGAAATTTAAAAAAAAAAGAAAGAAAAGAAAACAATTTCTCAGCCAGCTGTATCCACAGAGAGGACTTGAGATCTCCAGCACCTCAGCAGCAAAGACCAAACATGGCTGGCAGCCACATTTTGGTTTCTAAATACTAAAAGTAACTAAGGCTTCTTGTAAAAATGGCTGATTCTAGGAGTGGGACAAGGAAAGTACAAGATAAGTCTGGAACAATGTGTTTTGCTAGGATGAAAAGAAATTTAAAAAAAGCATCCATCAACCATTTTTAGCAAATACCATAATACAAATGAATTCACCTGAGGGGCATCAATGGTTGCTAATGCAGGTATATGTTGAGAAAAAATTTAGCAAGTTAGATGATAAAAAAAATAAATAAATTAATTAAAATACTTTTGAAGTGTCTACCCCCAAATTATTTTTTAATTACAAAGGGAAAATAGCAACATTATAGTCGTAAGCCTACCAGATCCCACTTTAATTAAGTGATCAAAATTAACATCACCAGTAATGAGAAAATTAAACTTGAATGCTACCAGAAATAGGCAACGAGAAAAACACAGAATAACAATTATAATTTTCCTGCCAAAAATGCATAATCAGAATCTAGTATGAGGAAAGGGAAGGCAAATATGAATTGAGGTGCCTCCAAAGTGTCAAAGCCATGCAAAGGAATGATTAAGGCAACTTTCTATATTAAAGGACAATAAAGATAAATAACAAATAAGTGCCATGCCTGCATCTTTTATTATAAAGGACATTACTGGGATGATAGGTGAAATTTGATTGTAGTCTTTGGATTAGATGGTAATTTAATTGTTTTCTAGAGCTTATGTAAGAGAGAGTTTTGTTATGGTAAATACACACTTAAATTGGCACCATGTCAACTTACTCTAAATGGCCCACATTATAAAGATAAGATCTGTGCAGTAGTCTTACAAATTTTCTAAAAATATGAAATTATGTTTTTAAAAATAAGTAGGGGCACCTGGGTGGCTCTGTTGGTTAAGTGTCCAGCTTTTGAAATCAGCTCAGGTCTTGATCTTGGGGTTGTGAGTTCAAGCTTTGCATTAGACTCCACACTGGGCGTGGAGCCTACTTAAAAAAAAAAAAAAAAAAAAAAAAAAAAAAAAGGGAAACTAAGGCCAACAAACAAATACCTAAATATAGCAATTTCAGAAAAGCAACATAACTTGTGAATGTAGCTAGCATTCTTAATTTAAAAAAAAGATCTTTTTTGTGTGTGCATGCATCGTTTCTATATGTGATCTTATAAATGGTTTTAAAATAGTTAAAAGAATTTTTGCATATTAAATAATCATTGATTCACAGAAAACTGGTGTTTTTGAATATAGAGGTCTAATTTTTACTCTAAAATATAGTAATTTATTTAGACATCTTTTTAAATGTTTTAGTAAGTATGATAATAGTACTGTTTTTTTTTTTTAATTTTATTTACTTCTTTGATACAGAGAGACACAGTGAGAGAGGGAACACAAGCAGGGGTAGTGGGAGAGGGAGAAGCAGGCTTCCCACCAAGTGGGGAGCCCTATTGCCTCAATGTGGTTCTTGATCCCAGAGCCCCAGGATCATGACCTGAGCCAAAGGCAGATGCTTAATGACTGATCCACACAGGTGTCCAATAGTACTATTCTTAACAATGGTGGTCTAGTCTTTATTTGGCAGGATATGGAAGTGTATGGTACAGCAATGTATGGAAATTGGCATATAGATACTACTTATATTTGTAAGCTGGATATTTCATCTCTATGCTTCCCACTTCATTTGCTTTTATCTCTGCTGGGAAAAAAAGCTTGATAAAGTTCTAGCAAGAAGACACATTGGAGTGGTTAGCTAACTTGAATCCTGAGTAGTCATAGACATAATTCTCAAAGTAGCTCAAAGACATACATGAGAAATTATTTATACTTATTTTACAGAAAAAAGATACATTCAGAAATTAGCAAAAATATGTAAAAGCTCAATTTGTTATTATATCTATTATGATGATGATTTAAATAGTAAGTAGGATAAAATATTGGCTCGGTCAAAGGTCTCCTATGAGTCTTTTTTTTCTCTGGTCCTACTTCCTACATGATCCGAATTGGCCAAGTCTTAATTTTAACTCCATTTTTGTTTTTACATTCTCACAATTAGTATCAAGGAACTTAGGTCCATTTTTCAAATGATTTTTTAAAATAAATTATATTTAACTGTGCTTGAATTAAATCAGAAAAACCATGAACAGGGTCTTCCTATTAGGCCCTGGCTTCATATTCAGGAGCAAGGATTGGTTCAGTCCTCTTTGGTTTATATTCTATCTTTAGAAAAGTACAATATATGGGAAATATCAGATATTTCCCACATGTGTTTGATAACCAGTTTTGCTATATTAATTTTTTTATTAAAATACCACATATAAATACAATTAGATGAAGAGAGGGACAGAGAGGTTTTTTTAAAAAGACTTCTTCAATAGTTTTTTTTTTTTTTCAAGTGCACTTCTTAGGGTGATAATCTTTTTTTTCTAGCTAGAAACACATTTTCTTTTTTGATTTAAATACTCATATTAGAGAAAACTAAAAATATAGAACACATAAAGGAGAATCAAGTTGTAACAATATAGTTAACAATTATCATTCCTTCCTTACATTTTTCTACTTCTAATAGTCATGATCTGACAAGGTAGTCTATATGTATTTATATGTGTATTTTTTGAAGTTTTTCTCAAAAGGCTATTAATCTAACTTTTGCAGATTATCAAATGATTTCATTCATAATTTTAACTTTCGTACTTCATTTCACCTGTTATATTTAACTCTTAACTGTAACCTTTTTCATATTAAATCTTAATATGATGAGCTCCCAATTGCCCTCATTAGTTGATAGGCTTTCCTGATAAAGTCACCTTTTCCTGGGCACTTTTAGGGGAGGGACTCTGCCGTAAGCTGTCAGGCAACACATCTCACATTGGGAATGGGTGCTTCTGTGCTGAAGGGGGTTTCAGTGCTCCACAGAAGCCACTCCAAGATCCAGCTGAGCAGAACTGTGTGAAGACTAAGTGAGAAAATGAATTCAAAGCCCCAGCACAGGGCATGTACTCAATAAATACTAGCGGGCTACTATTATGGCCAAGTTCTAGTTCATATTGATCACTTTTCTTTGGGTAAAAGTCAGTTTGTTAAATGTCTCTTTATATATAATGCATAGGTCTAGGGAAAAACAACAACAACAGCAACACATAGAACTGGTAATTGTAGACCAATGCAGAGTAAAACTTGATTGTGTGGTAATGACCTCCCTTATACTGGACACTGTATTTCTATTAAAGGTTACAAAATTTCAGGTCATTTTGCCATTTGTTTCCTTTAGTCCTGTATCTTTTTCACACAAACTGCTCTTAAGTGAGTTCTCCCATGCTGTGCTTCACAATTGATTTTTATTTTAACCTCAGTCAGGACCCTTTACTTACCCCTATTAAATCTCATCTTGTCCATTTGGACTCATCTTTTTAACCTACTGAGACCTTGTCAAATCCAATGTTTTAGCCCTCTTTCCAGGATTGATTTAATTCAAAAATACCATAAAGTATGGTCATCTGTATTTTCACCTAACTCATGGGGAAATCTATCAAGTCATTTTTGGGAAGAATAACCTGCTTACAGGCTAACCTGGATCAATTGAACAAAATTCTGTATTTATGGAATTATAGTCAATCCTCACATCCTTATAACTAAATCATATTTGATCCAGACCCTTGTTACATAAAACCTGAAAGCGGGTGAAAGTTGGTTCATTTGGAAACAAACTTTCCTCAACTGAATATAAAGCCAGGTTTCTCTTACATGATCAGTTTTAGTAACTGGTCTGGAAAAGTCTATGTCTTGCTCTCTTTTTTCCAAAACTATGAGGCAAACTTTTGTGTGCCCTCAGAAACTATGTATAACATCAGCTTAATTTTGTAATTCCCTGGTTCCTCTGGAAGAAAAGAAAATTAGGATAGCTAGATATTATTTTCAAGGAGCCCCTTCTTGCATCAATTTTTAATCATTTTTTAGTTCACTCACTCACCATGTGTATCATGAATTTCTAGTAAGTACCAGGAACTGTTTTCGACTTTGGGAATCAGGAGATGAGTAATATATGGCCCCTGATCTTTACACTGAAGTTAGAGTACAAAAGAAGGGTAGAAATCTACATTTAGAGAAACGTGGAAATTGAAAATTGGCCCATACCCTCTACCATATTGAGATCAGTCTCTATAATGTTACCATCATAAAAGGATCTTTCTGCTTTGTAACTAAAAACTCCAAACTTCCCTTGCTATATACATGATAGAGACAGATGCAATGAAATGAAATGAAATGCTCGGGAATACAGAATGGAATTCCCTTTGGAATTCTTGGGGATGGTTTCAAACAGGTGTCAACTTCTGAGTTCAGTCTGAAAGACTGAGTAGAAACAGGTCCCTTGAAAAGAAAGGGAGAAATGGCAAGAATCAAGGGTACCATGTTGTGAAATAGCATGGACTGCACAATCACGGGAGACTGGTGGCCATATTGTGTGAGGACATCAGTGATGGTGATGAGAACAGGAAAATAATGAGGTGGTCAAATTATGCATGTCCTGGGGCACCTGGGTGACTCAGTGGGTTAAAGCCTCTGCCTTCGGCTCAGGTCATGATCCCAGGGTCCTGGGATCGAGCCCAGCATCGGGCTCTCTGCTGGGCAGGGAGCCTGCGTCCTTCCTCTCTCTCTGCCTACTTGTGATCTCTCTCTCTCTCTCTCTCTGTCAAATAAATAAACAAAATCTTTAAAAAAAAAAATTATGCATGTCCTTAAAAACATTTAGCATGTTTGCATTCATCTACATGTTTCATTTCCATGTTTCTCTAAATAACCTAAAATTTGTAAGTGTAAACTCAAACATCTTAACAGCTTAAGGTAATGTCCACTGTTCCAGAAAGGGAGATCGTAGAGTGTATATATTCTTTATACATATATATGTATGTATGTGTGTATGTATGTGTCTGTGTGTATAACAGGAAGATGGATTACTTTTCTTTTGATTTGGTGGGTGTCAGTGTAAAAAAGAAAAGTAAGCTTTTTTTTTCTGTAGTGGAAAATAATTCTTATCTTAAAAAAAAATCATCCTGACCTTATAAATTCTTCTGGCAACCACATCAATTCTTTGCCCTCTACTCTTCCTTAATAAAAAAACTTCACAAAAGAATTGATTATATTTTCTGTACCTAATTACTTTTCTTTCATTCTGTCACAAACTCTTCCAGTTGGGTTTTTACCTTTACTGCTCTATAAAACATATTATTAAGGTATCCATTGAGCTTCTTCATGCTCAATCCAGTGGCTCATTCTCAGTCCTCATACTTCTTGATCTAGTGGCAGAATATTACCCAATTAATCACTTCTTTCTCCTTGAATCATCTCTTCAGCCTCCAGCTTAGCTAGCATGTCAGCATGCTTTTCTTGTTTTCCTTCCCCATTGGGCTTTCCTTGATATCTTTTGCTAGTTGTTATAAATCTCTGACCTGTTAAAAACCACTGTCCCTCAATTTTTGGATCTTTTTGTTTTTATATAAACTCATATCCTTGATATGCTAAATTCTTATGGATTTAAATACCACCTGTATTCCATCTGTAACTCCAATATATATCTTCATCTTGGATCTTTTTCCTGAATGTTACACTTTCATAACCAACTGCTTAATTCCCTTTCCCTTTAAATGTTCTATAGGCGGGGTGCCTGGGTGGCTCAGTTGGTTAAGCCAGCGCCTTCTGCTTAGGTTGTGATCCTGGACTCCAGGATCTAGTCCCGCATCAGGATTTCAGCTCCCTGGGGAGTCTACTTCTCCCTCTGACCTTCTTCCCTTTCATGCTCTCTCTCTCTTTCTCTCTCTCTCAAATAAATAAATAAAATCTTAAAAAAAAATAAATGTTTTATAAACAATGCAAATGTCCAGATGTCCAGATATCCAAAGCCAATCACCCCTACCTACCATCCCTTGGCATTCTTTCCATATCAATAAATGGCAACTGCCACTTTTCAGTTGTTCCTTTTCAGTCATCCTTGAATCTACTTATTTACTCAGGCCCAACCCCTTGATGTGTCGTGTTGATTCTACTAGCAAGGTATTTCCAAAGTCTCCTTGGTTTCGTGAAATCAAATTCTATATTTTGGTTGTTTTTATTTCTTTGGTTTGTTGGTCTGCTTTGATCTTAATATAGATTGTTCCATAAATTCCTAAATTGGTCTTCCTGCTTTGGCAGGAAGTTTCCCCCTGGTGTATAGTTTAAATAAACAACAACAACAGGAAGAATTCTTTAAAAACAAAAACAAACAAATAAACTAGTTAAAAAACATGATTTTCTTCTACTCAAAGCATTTTGGTGGCTTAACATTTTGTCCAGGGATGAAGACATAGTGATTATGAAAGCCTATGAGGCTTCACAATGTTCCTTCCTACCCTGCCCTCCTTGACTTCTCTGTCCTCTGTCTCCTTTTCCCCCACCTTAGTCGTGCTCCACTACCCAGATCATCCCCCTTCTTTAAAAACCCAAGACATAGCTCATCTTTTTACTTACTATTTTCTATACCTCACATTTTCATGAGTTTTTTTTTAATTATTCCTTTAGGTTATTGGTTAAATATTACCTTTTTTAGCAAAGATATTCTTGTTCACCCAATTTCTTTTTTTTTCTTTTTAAAAATTTTTACTTAAATTCAACTAATTAACATATAGTGTATTATAAGTTTCAGAGGTAGAGTTTAGTGATTCATCAGTTGTCTATAACACCCAGTGCTCATTACATCAAATGCCCTCCTTAATGCCCATCACCCTGTTACCCCATCTCCCTACCCACCTCCCCTCCAGCAACCCTCAGTTTGTTTCCGAGGATTAAGAGTCTCTTACGGTTTGTCTCCATCTCTGATTTTGTCTTATTTTATTTTTAAAACTACAACACTTCAACTTTCATCCCTATCTCCCAACTATCTCCCATGCCTGCTAAATTTTTGACCACAGTATTTACAGTAAATAATTTATATATATATATTTACTTTTATCTAAATACAATGTAAAATTTACATATATAATTACTTTTATATAATTACAATGTAACCACCAAAAGAGTAGGGATTGCTGTCTCACTTTTGCCTCCAACATAAAACTGACTGACTTGTAGTAAGTTTAAATGAATTATTGAATGTATAAAGGATCTAGTATGTTTTATTTAATATGTTTGTTAGTCATAATGGAAATGCCCTATTAATAATGGGATATGGGAGTCCATGACTTGTGAGAAGGGTCAATACTTGAGTATTACAGAGGGAAATAATTTCCACTTATACCTCAGGCGTAAATGAGCACTTCAATGGAGAATATTAGAAGTAGAAATGATCTAATTAAGGAGAGATCCCTGGATTACCTCAGGTTAGTCATTGGACTTAAAAATATAGGAACAAATAAAATGAGAAACAATTATTCAGAGAGTTAATATAACCACTGTACAAAGAAAATTTTAAAGATGTGTGATCAAGTGTTGTGAAAAGATCAGTAGAATAATGCTTTAGATTTGGCAATTGGGGAAAACCAGATAGGTAGTGAAATAAGAAATGTATAAGGTTTTAGATGTGTTGTGAATTTGCTATTACGCTTAGATGAAGTTTGTAACTGAAATAGGAACAATAGAGACAAAATCTTATTGGAAGGAAGATGGTCACTCAGAGCAGAAGCAGATGGAACCCATCTCAGCATAGTCCCCAGATGCATGCAACTGATATAACACTGCACATTATGTGGCCTTGCTGAATCCAGGAAGGTCAGTCCTTTATGAGACAATCCCTTAATCTTTGAGTCTTTATCAGATGGAGACTGACTAAGAAACCAAGCAGAAAAGAACTGAATATTGAGTTGAGTGGTTATAAAATCATTGAAAAGACAGAGGAAAGGGAAGACAAGAGAGTCACCAGTCTTCTGGCTTCAGGGGTCAGATTAGCAAAGTGCAATTCAGAGGTCAAGTCTGCAACTGCTAATCGGAAGTCAGGAAACCCTACTGCCAAGCTACCCCTCTGTTGACCTGACAGCCGTACCACACAGAAACCTGTGAATAGGCTGTGGAGTAGGGGGTCCAGTTTCTCCCTTCATTCACATCTATAGGCCCTCTTGTCCAGATGAACCTCCTCAGAAAAGTGGGAGTGTCTTCCCTCCCCACCAGTATTGTAAACCACTTACTTGATATCTCACCCTGAGTGCCTTCATAACCCTTGAAACCATACCAGCAAGTAAGTCTGCGAAATGGAAGATTTTGTCTTCCATTTCTTCTGATAAAGGGGAGTAGCTTAGATGATAGAAATGGATGCGTTGCATCAACAGAAAAAGTCTAAGACATGTCTGTTACCTAGATTTAAAGCACCATTCTGGCCCAATACTCACTTGAGTACTTTCACTTCAGGAAAGGTTGACAAATATCAAACTCTTTCAATTGATCTAAGTTTAGCCATACCCACATCCTCATCCATGGGGAAAGAGCTGAGTCAGTGACTCTGAATCATACCTTTGTCACCAGCTTCCCAGTGTTTGAGAAAACCAGATTCCCAGGAGTAAAGATGTTAGGGAAGAAATTAGGAACAGCCTGTTGAAATAGCAGGACAGGGAAGCAAAAAAAAAAAAAAAAGTTTATGGCCTGAGAAGAGAGTAAAACTGAAGAAAGTGTATCATGTGAGAGATCTTTATAGTTCATGGTAATAAGATACAAGAAAGACTAAAAATACAAAAGACTAAAAACACAAAAGGGAAGAGAAGAGCTCTCTGGTGATGCAGTGATCTAGAGAAGAGAGAAGTTAAAGAAATTACATTCAGAGATGTAGGGTTTGGCCTCCAAAACAAGAGGAAGGCAGCCTTCCATTTTAGGTTCATCCAGAAGTGATAGGGTATAATTTGAGCAAGCTTGCTTGATGACTTCTATTTTTCGGTCTTCATATTGAGATCGATTTATATTTGCAAAGAATCGTGGATGCAGTTGAGGAAGAGTGTGCTAGCTAAAGCACATATGCAAGAGCTAATCGTTGTTGTTGCTGTTGTCTTCAACAGACTGTATTTCAGCTTAGCCTATAGCCAGAGGAGTTACTGCTCTGTAATTCCATGATTCATCTCACTTTAAAAATGTTTCTAAAACATTTACTCATCCAAGATTTCCTATGCAGTCTCATTATATTCATGAGCTCCCTTCCGTTTCTTCCACATGTGTACCTTTGGATATATATACTTTTAGAATTTTGCTTTATAGAGTGTATCTTTACTTTGGGATTCTTTTTTTTTTTTTGTTAGAGGAATATGATGTATTATTTGTTAGAGGAATATGATGAACTTAATGTATTATTTTGAATCTGTTTTCAGACATCTCTATCTATATCTTATTGTTGTGCTTTTTTTTTTTAAATAAAGCTCTTTGTACCATGTACTTCCACTTCACTTACTAGTTCCTCTTTTTTTTTTAAGATTTTATTTATTTATTTATTTATTTATTTATTTATTTAAAAAAGAGAGAGAGAGCATATGTGAGCAGGGGAGGGAGCAGAGGGAGAGGGAAAGTGGACTCCTCGCTGAGTGTGAAGGCCAGGACCCAGAGATCATCACCTGAGCGAAACCAAAATACCCAACAGACTCAGTCATCCATGCGCCCCATAATTCCTCTTAATATTTTATTTTATCAGGATTAAATTCAGAGAAGCAACTTTTCTCATTTTTTACTCTTTAACCTTTCACAAGATAACATAATCACCAAGTCAGACTTTCTGGAAGTTTTCACTTTTATACTTTGATCAAGCTGTGGCTTTAGGCATATGTATAAATATCAAAATCTTTGTCAACATTATTTATACTCTGACAGCCTTTTTAAAGAAAAGAAAAGTGAAAATGGTATTTGTGAATTTCCAGTGATTTATATCTGCCAATTTATCTTCACGACTGCAACTTTAGTATTGTCGTTATTACCCCCTTTTTTAATGAGGAAACGAATAACTAATGCATTTAATTTAATTGCATACAGCATTTCCTACAACAGTCTGCTAAAGATTGTTTTCGTCCTGCTCCTAGATCACGGCCCCAGTTCTTTGGTATCTATCATACACCATCCACATCTCTAAGCTGAACCTCAATGTTATTATATCTCTTACCTTCTTTTTAATTAAAATATTACACTCAAGGTCAAATAAGTTACTTTATATTGTTGAATTTACTTTGTTCCTTGGCTTCAAAAAATTCTAAGCAGGTATTTGTGTTCTCTGAAGCCAAACTGATGGTATTTTGTGTCCAAAAGATGTGGGGTTATGCATAAATTATTAAGACACTTGGATTTTTACTCCTAGAATATGATGTTCTTTCTTAAGGTTCTATGCAGGATGATGTATTGGATAAAAACAAGTCTCTGTGTCTAACACTGAAAAGAAATAAAATAAATTGGAAAAAGAGCAATTCTGTAAGTCTGTAAATATGTCATAAATAAATAATGCCTCAGTTTAAAAAATAAAATATTGATATTGTGGATATGCAATAATGCAACAGAAGGGATATGGTTATCAGGGAAGGATAACAAAATGACAGTGACAATATTTGCTAAGTACATCTCAGGTCTGTTTTGTATACTGCATTACTTAATCCTTATAGCAACCTTAGCAGTGGGTATCATTCTAATTTTCACTTTAGAAAGAAAAATACTGATGAAAAACAAATGATTTGTCTAAGATTGCAGTTCAAAAAAGTAGCAAGGTCAGACTTTGGATGCATAGATTCTGATGATATATATCCAAGCTCTCCATCTAACTTTTTGCTGGTTCTAGTAGAGGTGAAAAGAAAGAATAAAGAAACACATGTTTGTACAATTGTTTTATTCACTGCATTGGGTGGCATTCATTAATTATTGAGATGGAAGGTGCTAGGAAGTAGTTTAGAAAAATATACTAACAGCGATGGAAGCTTTGTATATGGAATCCGATATCCACAAGACCAATTGTAAACATAGGACTGTGTTTGGTAGTCTTTGACAACATGATTCTCTGTTTGCATAGACCCACTGAGGTCAGATAATTCAGGATATTGAAAGCCAGACTGAAAAGCCCAAGCCTGATGTTATAAAGAGGAGGAAGCTCTGAATACCCTACCCAGGGAAGTGACGTGATTAGAGTGGTGCTTTAGAAAGATTGATTTTGCATTTACATGCCGTATGGATTGAAATTTGGTGGGATGTCCAATAGGAAAGGAAGCCAAGAGCCACTAATGGCATTGCAGGTAGAGGCAGATGAGATTTGGGCTTAGAAGTGGAAACAGGAAGGAAGAGTAGAACACAAGAATTATGATGTGGGAATGATGAAAATAACTTTGTGACTTATGATGTATAGAAGAGATAGACTTGAGGATGAACATGATTATAAAACAATTGAGAGTGGAGGGATGAATCAGAGATATTGGTTCTAGGCTTATTAGACCCTTTTCACTTGAATAGGTTTTGTACCTTTGTATACTATTTTTAATTACTGAAATGTTCAATTCATCATCTATTTCCTGGGGACTAAGTATAGTCCAGTCACTTTTCTCAATGTTGCATATATGTATGCATGCATATGTGTAAGTGTGGAATACATTGGTAGTAAGTGGTTGGACATCTAAAATCAGGAGGTAAAAGAAATAAAAGTATTTAGGGATATATGAGAGCTGCAAGTCATAAGCATGGTTTTCCTTTTAGTCAGTAGCAGAAAGAAGAGACCAGCAAAAAATAAATGCAAATGAAAAACCAGGGTAAGAGTCAGCCCGTCGGAAAATAGACTATCTGGCTAGAAAAACATACCCTCTGGCTCGAGTTTTGGTAATGGTTCCTTTGTGCTAAGAAAAAATGATGCTTATTTCTCTGTAGTTGTATCATGTCAAGGGCACAGGCTAGCTATTGATGCGTACCTCTGTGATCAGAGTAAGAACCAAGGACCATGTCCAATCTGAATGTGTGGTCAAAGGTGGAGGCCAGGAAGTATCACATCTCTCCCTTCCCCCCTCAGTACTTAGCACCTTTCCTTTTCAAATGTATCCGTAAACTGAAGATTATAATTGCTATGATGCCCAATTTAGACCTGGCTCACAGTAGAGCATAAATAGGCATTAAGTGAAGAATTGGCAGTCCTGTTATAAGCAAACATGGAGTTGGTGTATGTTTTGTTTTGTTTCTGCAAACTTTAGGCCAAACCTACAGATTAAAAGAACGTACAGTCATAACCTGGGGATTAAAGAAACATGAAACTATGGTAATGTTTATATATGGCATCTTTCATAGATTTTTTAGGTCATTTAAAATTTTTATTTCCAGGCAAGATTTTAATAGCAATATGATTTTGGGTTACATCAATATTCTTCACATTAATCTCCAAATCTTAAAGTTATTCCATAATGCACTTAATAGGATATCCAAATAATTTACAGTTACTAATTAAAGCTGAAATGTACACTGTTGCATTTCTCTACAATATTCATATCTAAAAGGCCATAAAACTGCCCTCCTGGTTCTTTCCCAGTACCATTTATAAGGCATATTTTTATGTGATCTATAGTGCTCTCTTTCAAGTCAAGCAAATGAGGCACACTTGACTTTTGACAGCCATTAAAGATTTTTATATGAATGTTTGATTGTGTCAGAACAGGAATTTACATTTCCTGTATTATTTTCAATCAAGTTTTTTCTTTTCTTTTCTTTTTTTAAGATTTTATTTATTTATTTGAGAGAGACAGAGATAGTGACAGAGAGCATGAGTGGAGAGGAGAAGGAGAAGCAGGCTCCCTGCTGAACAGGGAGTCCCATGCAGGACTCGATCCTAGAGCTCTGGGATCACCACCTGAGCTGAAAGTAGGTGTTTCACTGACTGAGCCATCCAGGTGTCCTCAAGTTTTCTTTTACTTTTGTTTTATAAAATTAATTTCAGAGAGTATGTGTGTGTGTGTGTGTGTGTGTGTTGTGTGTATGCGTTTTAAAGATTTTTTAATTTATTTTAGAGTGAGAGAGCAAGAGGAGGGGCAAAGGGAGAGAGAGTCCTAAGTAGACTGCACTGATTGCAGAGCCCGGCACAGAGCTCAATCTCAGGTCCTGAGATCGCCACCTGACCTGAAACCACAGGTCATTCGCTTAACAGACTGTACTACCCAGGCACCCCTTACTTATATATTTTTATAATATAAGTATATATTTTAAGTATATCATATGTAAATTTCCAACTTTATGATTGTTTCAAATATGATATTGAAAAGAAAGAGAAGAGGGCCACCTGGCCGACTCAGTCACTAGAGTGAGTACGTGACTCTTCATCGTGTGTCATGAGCTCAAGACCAAGGTTGGATGTAGAGATTACTTTAAAAAAAAAGGGGGGGAGGAGAAAAAGAAACTGAGAGGTAGAGATCCCTTCAGTGTTTAATGTACCTCTAATTCTTTATGTTTCTGGAGTAGAAGTTTCATTAATTTCCTCGTGAGACTTTTTTCTCTCTTATTTTCTCCTCTTGCCTCTTTAGCATTTTTGATAATTATTTATAAAGTTTTTTATACTGGAAAAAACAAAGTTTCACTCAGGATACATTATTGAGCTTGAAATAATGTAATGGATGGACACAAAAACACGCAAGACAGACTTTCTAGCTGTTTTTAAAATATAAGGGTTTCACATAAAGATTTATTTTACTTAAGTAATACATAAGCAAAACTAGAACAGGTAGTTTACAGTTTTATTTAGTTTATAAGGACACTTACTCTAAACTTGACACTTTCTCCAAAATTGTTAATATAATTTTAATGAACAAAAAAATCTCACATCTTCACAAAAGATATTTGTACTGATGATTCAACAAAGTCTTTGTTTCTTCTTATATTTTTTTAATAAAGATTTTATTTCTTTGTTTGACAGAGATCACAAGTAGGCAGAGAGGCAGGCAGAGAGAGGAGGAAGCAGGTTTCATGCTGAGCAGAGAGCCCAATACGGGGCTTGATCCTAGGATGGTGCTTTATCCTAGGGCGCTGTGATCATGACCTGAGCTGAAGGCAGAGGCTTTAACCCACTGAGCCACCCAGGCACCCCTCTTCTTATGTTGTTTTTTTAATTGTACCTTCAGTCTCTGTCCCTTTTTCTTTCTTTCTCTTACACATACACACGTGTACACACACACACACACACACACACACACACACACAGACATACACAGGGGAGCTTGTTTCCTTTGAATGCAAATAAAATCCCCAAATTGTATAGAAAAGGCAGAAGTAAAATTAATGCCTCCATCAATGGAATTTGATAGCAAAGATTTTACTCTTCATTTTCTATAAGGATTGACTAATGTATACTTTCCTACAATTTGAAAACATCATTCAGCAGTTTATGCAAGCTATCTAATTCAAATATATTAAGTGACATAGGGAGCAATTTTCCTTTATTCCTAATTGTCAGCATACCATTACGCCTTAATAATGGCCGCCCATATTACCTGGCTTATATTTCCTTTGTTTTTGCTTTCCTGTAGATGTGCCATCCAGTCCCTATGGAGTGAAGATTATAGAGCTGTCACAGACCACAGCCAAGGTTTCTTTCAACAAGCCGGACTCCCATGGAGGTGTGCCTATTCATCACTATCAAGTGGATGTCAAAGAAGTGGCATCAGAAACCTGGAAAATAGTACGCTCCCATGGAGTTCAAAGTGAGTCAGTGATTTCAAAGTTTGTCGGTTAATTCAAGCTGACCTTCAGTGTTCTTGTGTGATGGGGTTTTCGTTTTTCTTCAATGTGGACTTTCTTTTTCTTTTAATGAAGTAGAGTTGGGAAGACATTTCCACTGCCCTTTTCTTCTTGGGAATAATTTTAATACAGAGTAGGAAAGTTTTCATCTTTAATAAAGATGGAAGAGTTTAACAAACTCAACGAAGTTCAATTTTTGGAGAGAAAATTTAGTATGTAGAATTTTGGTGGTGGAGAAATAACTACTGACATGTCAGATTTGATGGCTGGATATTCTGAAATATTTTTTTTTAATTTATTTGTAATATGTCTTCCATAAGTATAAAATTCATGTTGTAAAAGGTAGAAATACAGAAATGTAAAATGTAAAAATCTTATATATGTGTATATGAAGCCATCTATAAAAATTACCTGTCTACTAAAATTTATTTCAAAACTGTGTTTTGAAAACTCAAGTTTTCCTACAAATTGTGGTCTTTCAAGTAATGGAATAAGCTAATTCTAAGAAATTAAAACAATTTACAGCACTTCTTTTCACATACAGAATTTCATCACTGTGAAAATGTGATTTGTTTTCCCATTATAGGAAGAAGCTAAAGTAGGAAATGACAATTAATTACAAGAGGGAGACTCTGTTTGTTGGAATATAGAACTACATTGCATAGTCCAAAAGGACAGTAAAGAAAATAGTGAGGAAACTATTGTTCTGTAGTATCCCTTCTCTGCTGGCGCTGGCCCTGGCTCGATCCTAACATGCCTGGTGTAAGGGCTCTGTAAAAGGCATGAGCTGTTCTATGAAGAAAAGCATGAGCCCTCCTGTGAAAAACTGTCCTAGTGGACAGCAGAGACAGAACAGATAAAATCATTCTAGTTTCACCTGTGTCAATACCCCCTAGTTCCATTTTTACTGAGAGTAACTACAGGTTTTTGATAGAAGTGCCAGAAATATGCATTAATCTGTCATCAGTCATTTACTACACTCTTCAGATAATACCCCCAGACATGTCAGCTCTTACCGTATTTTGTGTTTTTTTGTCTTGTTTTGTTTTGTTTTTTGGGTTTTGTTGTTGTTGTTGTTTGTTTGTTTGTTTAATGATGAGAGGATTTGGATAGGTACTGTTTTTTTGTGCAAATGCTATGTGGTTCAGGAGAGAAGACAGTACCCCTAAAGAATGAGCAAATGAGTTCTGAGACTTTAGTGGAAGAAGTCATTATCCTAGATTAAAGAACACTATTTTTTAAGAGAGTAAACAAGAGAAGTGAAAGATGAGAGACAGAAAGACAAATGAATTATTTCAGACACTACAGAACACTCCAAGTGTGTGCCTTGCACAACCATGAAGAAAAGTAAGGCTAAAACTGAATATTAGAGAAATTAAACTTGGCAGAATAATCTTGCCACACCTCACCCCTCCACCCTGGTGAAGAAGTTTAATAGATTCTCCCAAGACTTCTTACAAAGCTACAACACAATTATGGATTTATAATTGCCTTGATCTGATGGAGTTGTTCATGTTCAAAAACCTGTTTTATTACTTCGGGTATCCATGTTTCAGAAGCAGATTTCTATGTTTATAAAACTTATATATAAGAAAGAACACAAATCAGTTCATAGTTCATAAATATTTATTTTATTTTAGTCGCCATGTTAAGAACTGAAAATAAATCAATAGATTTTGAGCACAAACTGAAGAATTTGGTATTATCAATATCTTCTATTTTACAGAGGATAAAGCTGAGGACTATCTATATAAAAGAGAAAACTGAGACTATAAAGTTTAGCTTCTTATCTGAAAGGTAATATGAGTAAATAATAGAGCTAAAATTCAAAACCTAACAGGAAATCTGATTCCAAAGCCATACTGTTGACAGTTATGCACCTTTTCCCCCTCTATTCAGTTAAGAGTTGAGAAAGTGGAACAAGAATTACTTGCCTTGTAAAGTCTGAATATGAATTCATTTTATAAATATATATATATGTGTGTGTGTGTGTGTGTATAAAATTTGAAAGTATGTTATACAATTTTAAATATATTTATATATAAATAATTTTTATAATATTAAAATATATATAATATGTAATGTGTGTGTGTGTATGTTTGTGTTTGTTGGCAATACATTTTAGATAGCTAGTGGAAGGAGTTATATAGGGAATTTAGGGAATAATTTGCCTGACCAAGTTAAATATGAATTAGAAAGTTAAAATATCACTATTATTTAAAAGTTTCTTTTTAGAAAAGAAGAAAGCAGGAATGAAGGGACAAGAGTGGGGAGAGAGAGAAAAAGGAAAGAAGGACAACCTGTCAGAATGGCTAAAGTTGGACATTTTAAACATGTTTCTTTACTCCACCCCATATATGTATGGTTGACTAGACTACAGGGTCCAGAACATGTATGATAGACATTGTGTACACGTGAGTTGTGATTATGTGATGTAGTCATTGATGGTTTCAAAAGGATTATAACTGAGAGAGAAATAATTACATAGTTCCTTCAATGGAAACATTATGCTTCAATGCAATACAAAGATACAAGAACAATTTAGTAAAAAATTATTATAAAGGATCTAAAGAATGTAGGCCCAGTACACAGCTGTCTAATGCAGCTTGATTTAAGGGTGAAAGTTCAATGATTTGGAGCAGAGGGCAAGCTTAACAATAGTGAAAATATTAAAAATTGTCTTCAACTTTATAATTATCTGTACATATTCTGGAAGGGAGATCCGTAGCTTTCATTCATTTCTTTAAAGAAAAGTATCTTAAAAATGTTTTTTTAGTTTGACTTTATTCTCAAATTATAGTTTAGCTGAGTATATAATTCCAGCTTGATCATTACTTTCCTTTAGTGATCTAAAGAGAGTATTTTACCCTCTTCTGTCTTCCCTTGTTATTTTAAAGTCTGCTGGAAGTTGTCCTTTCTTTGTAAATATTTTGACTTTTTTCTTAAGCTGGTTTTGTGATATCTACTTTAATTTGGTATCTTGAGGTTTAGTTACTTGTCCTAATGTAGAGCTCTTCATTTGTTCTGTTTGAGGTTCTTGGTATTTCTCAATCTAAAGATCCATCTCTTTCATCAATTCTGGAAAATGTTATCATTACCTTGGATATCTTGAATATGAATATTATTTCTTCCCTCATTGTCTCTATTCATTTATTCTGGTAATCCAAGTTACATGCTACATTTGTTATTTGAGATATTAGACTATCATCTCTCTTTACCTAGATTTTTTTGTTTCATTCCTTTACTGTGTTATTTTTGTTCTACTAGTTCACTAATTCATAATTCACTTATATCTCCCACTAAAACTCTCTATCAAAATTTTAATGATCATAGTTTTAATGTATATAAGTTATATTTGTTCATTGTATGTTTCAGCAGTATCTCACTTATGGTGGTTTGTTTAGTAGTATATTTTATGATTTAATTGTGATCTCATATTTTGTTAATCTTATTTACTAGGATCATGCAAAGCCTGGGGTTTGGGGGCTTCTTCCACAAAAGATATTCTTTTGCTTCAGGTAGTTGCCCTGGAACTTTCCAAAGGTGGAAGTACCAGAGCACCTTAAATTAATTTCTTCATTTGAGATTTTCTGTGCTATGAGAGCCAGTTTATAGTTACTAATTTTCAAGAAGTTTTTATCCAACCCCCTTTGCCGAATTGGGATTTGGTTCAAGGCCAAGCCAAACAAAATTTTTCTAACCCACAGTTTTACTTTCTTCTAAGGACTTTGGCATTCCTGGTTTCATGAAGGGGTCCAAGTCTCTGATCTCCCTCTTTCTTCTTTCCCCAGTGAGGACATTCAAACCCAATCTTCTATATTACAGATCTGTGCAAAAGCTCTCAGCTATTTGAGTATCAGTGAGATTTTCCACAAGACTGCAATAATTGATAGAAAAGCAATTACATAATTGCTCCTCTAGCTTCAGGTCTCCCCATTCACATCATTTTTTCATATTTCAGAGTTTGCCTTCCTTTCCTATGAGATTATATGTGCATTTAAAAAGATTTTTGGAAACAGTGTGTATAATTGTTAGCATATTTAAAAGACTTGATTTTTTGGTTGTGTAGGTAATCGTATTGAAATTCTGAAGACATCTATTAAAGCACATACATAGTTTTGAATGGTGAAGAAATGCTTTTTTTGTGCCTTTGTTTTATAGTTTGAACTGATAATTCATCTTAAAGTTTGAGTTTTGTAAGCATAGCTGTACTCATTGGCTTTGAGGCATTTGTTAGAATACAGATTTAGGTTTATCTGTGAAAAAGTTGTCATGGTTGTGAATATTTCAGCTGTGACTTCTTACCCTCGACATGGTTTTATTTATTTATTTTAATTTACATGAGTTCAGTTGACATTCATTTATTTTTCTTGACTCATAAATATCTATAATTTATTGTATACTCTTCATATATCTACTTCTACCTAGAAGTAAATATCTGTTCTTGCTTGATTGTGGTGGCATAAGCAAGAAAACTTTAGCAAAAAAAAAAAAATTTCTATTAGTAGATTCTGATTATAAATAACTCATTAATTAATTTCCTGTGAATTTCACCTGCTCACTCTGCACCTGGCCCTAGGTTTAGGGTGTATTTGTAGTCTAGACGAGTTATTATCTTCTTCAAGGTTTAGCTGAAGTCTTACTGATCATCCCAATCACTGATGTGACATAAAACTAAATTTGAAATGGGGAGAGTTGTGAACAAATCTGATATCAACAACTTGAACTATTCAAACTTCGAATATGAGTCATTCTGACATTTAATTTTGAGTGAAAAATACGTATCACAGGTGTAGCAAGACTTTTTGATTGGGAGGGATATATGACATTTTCATTACCCTATCATTTAACACTTTGTAAGCATGTTCTATATACTTCATTGGGCACAAATGAAGAGAAGATAATAATCTTGCAAAACAGCTACTCGTTTTTCAGTATTCAAAATAAAAATGAAAAATTAACATTTTAAAATATCAAGTTCTTTTTATCAGAGCATAGAACAATTCTCTTAGATAGCATAATCTATGTCTTTTAATTTGTAAAATGTTTAGCCAGCTAGAATCACACATAGACGTCTTTTCAATCTCAACCAAGATTATTACATGCTATGCTTTATTTGGGTCTAAGGTTATAGTAGAATTTCTCTTTGTTCCTGAAAATAAGGGAGATGATTTTTATTTGAAAATAGTGGCATTTCCTAAATGGGACATTCATTAGAAACTTATTCAAATTCTCACCATTTTTACTAATCAAAGAATGTAATAACTGACTACAATTTGGAAATAAGTTCACAGTTGGACTTTACAGTTCTTTCATTGCATAATTTCACTAAACCTTCAATATGGCTTTGCAAGATGCAATTGCAGTGTGTATATTTTAATCTGCAGATGGTAATTTTAACATTATAGCATTTAGTTTGCAAATGTTGTGATTAAGGTTATGTACGTGCTTCATTATTACATATAATGCCAAACTTTTTACCCAGGTTTTTTTTTTTTTTTTTAAGATTTTATTTATTTATTTGACAGACAGAGATCACAGGTAGGCAGAGAGGCAGGCAGAGAAAGAGGAAGGGAGGCAGACTCCCCGTTGAGCAGAGAGGCCGATGCAGGGCTCGATCCCAGGACCCTGGGACCATGACCTGAGCCGAAGGCAGAGGCTTTTACCCACTGAGCCACCCAGACACCCCTTTTTACCCAGGTTTTAATTTTAGTTCAATTTTAATTAAAATCTGAAGGAAAAAAAATCAACTTGTATGGTAGAGAAATCCATTTTCAGCTTTGTGAAGGAGTTTTTCCAAGTCTGTTTTGAAGTACAGGTTTGGATTTTTAAGTCATATGCCTGTGCCTGAAAGGTCCACAAACTGATTTTAAGTAGGAGCTTAAACTGGAATAGAATAAAGATTAATAGATCAAATACTAAGAAGGATTTCGATGCTAATTCCCAGTACCTTCCTTTGTCTCAAAGGGGTAGCCCTAACTTCAATGGCACCAGCAGCTCTCTTGGAATAAAGAAATCTTTCCGGTTTGAATATTCCAAAATCATGAGCTTAATATTATTTATATAGATTCAGGATGAGGCTCCACATCAACAATGAAATTTTATTTATTACATGCATGGAATTTCCCTGTACAAACAGCCTATTACAGCACCTCATTTCTCCATGTTTTAGTTTTTCACTAGGAATCACCTTCATGCTCTGCTATCTTCCCATCGGCCACAAACCCCAGTCACTTTCTCTTAGTGCAGCTGGCTTGATACAGCCTACAAAGTGTGCTTTTACATTATTTGCCTCAGAGAATTGTTTAGCTTTTAAAACTGGACATTAATGCCCTTCAGAGGTATGACAGATTTTGGCACAATTTTTTTGTAATTTTTTCCCCATCGCTTTGTATTAGAATTTCTTGATCAAATGTTAGCATTTTTTCAATCTTCCTGTTTCCAGTGTTTCCTCATTGTCTCTACTTTTATCTTTTACTCTACCCTAAAATTTTAACAATTATATTTTTTGATTTACCTCTCTGTTCTTAAAATTGTTAAATCATATATGCAATATATTATCTTATCTCTCTGATAATTGTAATGACATTTCATTTTCAGAGTTATTTTTGCTCCATGATTTGGTTTTCTTTTCCTAGACTTATTTTGTTGTTGTTGTTGTTTGTTTTGTTCTTATTCACATTGGAAACATTCCCCAAGTATTGGTAATCCTTGCCTGAATATGTGCATTTAAAAGTAAGAAAAAAATCACCCCTAAGCTCTGTGCAAAGACAGGGTTTTTTAACCCTTGACATCAGGTGTATTTCTAACTTCCCCATCAACAGAGATCTGTGAAATAGTAACAATCTTAAGATATCATTTTGAGGCTGTTCAGTTATTATTGGCATACCTGGCTACCAGGCCACCGTGGAAATAGTAGCTTCTGTCAGATGGTGTTATATGCTTCCCACAAAGTTTGCCCAACAAATCAACTCCATGCTCCCTCATGTTTAGAATTCCAATGTACAAAACTTCTTCGGTCCGACTTATCCAGATAATAGACCTTCCATCTTCTGTTGAGGTGAGAGAGAGGAATTTATGTTCTCTTAAATCTGAGGAAAGGGCAAGAGAGTACAATTGTTTAAATGTTTGATAATCATCCAGTTTTGTATCCTTTTGGACTTAAAAATTATTGAGACTTTTCTGAAACTTCTGTAAGTCTAATTAGCTTACCATCCCTTTATCATCTCATCTTCATATACAGAATTTTATAATTTCTGATGTAACATTATATTTTTATATGTGAGTTTTTTCAATTTTTAAAACAGACAATATTAAATTAATTTGTTTATATATTGATGACATAGTATTGAAAATTACACTTTTAAGAAAAATGAGCATATCAATGTTACTAATGATTAGTACCTATAATTATCTAAGCTTTCTGTTCTGTTGAGCAGCTTATAGGCAAAAATATTCACATTTTTCTTGGAAACTTACTAGCTTCACATGCACATTCAGTAGAAATTTTAAATATAGATCGAGCTCCAAAATTTGGCAGTTTTCCCAACAATACCCAGGATAACAAAGACCATCGGATATGGATACACACGGTGTAAATTTGCATATATTGTATAATATACAACCACAAGAAATATTTACATAGACTATGATGTAAGTGGAAGCCCATTGAAATTATTCAATAAGGCAGCTCTGCCTATTGGTAGATATTTTTACATTGTGTAAAAGAACCTGTTAAAATCCAAAAGGTAGTTTAATACAACCAGTCCTTATTGAAAAACATGCTATTTTATTTTCACTCAAAATTTTTTTGTTCAAAAGCCCACTAATCATGCAATAGATTTCAGATTATTCAACAGCTTCTTGATTCTTCAGTGATAATTGAGGAACATACTGTATATAAACAATGCTATATAAACAGAGTGAATAATAATGTAATAGAGCAGATTTATTTCTATTAAATTATTAACTAATTTTAATAGTGAAAATATACAGGGTTGGGCTTCTTTTGTTATGAATTGTAACTCAGAAAGTAACATTGTCATTGGAACCACTTTATTAAAGTCATTGCCTATAAATGTTTTCTGTGATCATTATTGAATTTAAAACCCTTTTGCTTTTGTTCATACTTAAAAAGAAGGCTAGTGATTATTTAAAATGCAGAAGGAAAATAATGAGAATGAGCATCATATCTCAACTAAAGTTAGAGTATGCCCACACATGTATTGCTTCAAATGTGTCGCTTTCAGAAATTTATCAGGAATTTTCTGTGTTGTGTTATGGTGCCACTAAAAGTAATGAAAGAAATAATTGATATGCCTTTGTTACTTAAAACTTCTTAAAAAAATTTTTTTGATGTTGCTTTTGTTTTTTTGGAAATGCACCTCAGAAGATGTACCTGTATGACAAATGACATGATCATCCTTTTAGATCTTTGTCTTCTGCTTCTCCTGTCCATCAACCAAACACAATGGTCCCTTTTACCAACAAAAAGGAATTTCCTTGTTTTTTTTTTTCCTTTTACCTTTGTGTGTGTTTTTGTCTGTGTTCTTGAAACACATATTATCATAAATTTTCTTTTGTTTGGTGATATATTGGCAGGCATCTTTTCTAATTAATGAGTGAAGAGTTCATGTGGCCCAATGACATGAACATGATAGTTACTTCAGGTGTGCAATGCTATAACATACCAGGTCTCAACAAACTTTTTGGCTACCAGCTGTGATGAAAAGGGTCTGAGAGGGTTTTGGGATTAGATTGTTTGTTTTTTAAGTTATCTATGAGACATAACTCTTTTCTGTTATAGTAGGAATGCTTTTTTCTGTGGAAGGATTCTAGTTTTTCTATAGTTTACCAATACCTAAAAGTTATTATAACATCATTTCAAATTACACTTAAGATTTTTATTCCAGTGTTTCTTTAATCCATGTTATTTACAGTAGCCTGGGTGACACTGGATTACCAAATAGTTTACTACTCAGTTTTACTGTTTTAGAAACAATTTTAAGTAATCACTAAGATTAGCTCTAAACTACTGCAGATTTTAAAATCTTAATATATTCTAGTGCTTTTAAAAATTCTCTACAAAGAATATTTTCTACAATTACACTATTTCCAACATAAATGTGTCTGAAGAAAAATGGTTATCATTTTAATGACTATATTTCACATGGTAAAAGAGAAATTGACTATAAAAATCATCTATTTTAAATACAAGGGCAATAAACTCTTATGAATTTCAAAGAAAGGGGGATAAAAGTAATCCATGTTAATTCTGTATTTTCACTGAAAGGAAATTTGTTCTAATTTGAGTATAATGGGTAGAATTCTGTGTGTTAAAAATGAAAACAAGAATACCTTGGACTGTTTTCATTGTGCCTGTTAAAAGAAATGAGCTAAATCAGAAATTTATATTTAATAGCAATCTTACTGAATTTAAGCTACATAGATCAAAACATATGGGAAATATACAGGAAACAAGGCTAGGAGAGAAATTGAGTGAAATACCACCCTTAAGTAAAATTATTTGTATGCTGGAAACTTCCCCACATATCCCAATATGAAGACCCCAATTCATTCATAATTCTGTACTTAGCCTGGTCTCTGTTATAATGATAAAAAGAGATTCTATACAAATGATTTTTAAATTTTTAATAAAATTAATGAACTCATCTGTATGTATATAATTTTATAAATCAGAGAAATAAGTGGTATGAAGAAATGAAATTAATTTATATAAGAAAGATGTTTGTGAGTAGTGAGAAAAGAAACATGAATATTTCATGAGTGTTTTATAGATATTTAATCCACAGGAAAAAGAAGTATTCATTGGTTACTAGAAACTTAAAAAAATAAGAGTCCATCTCACTGCTCAAACATACACATTTTTGGACACTTTAATATTCAGTATAAATACGATTTTTCCTTGAATATAACTCATAAATTTTTCTTAATTCTAGCAAAGAATCACTGTGGGGTGACCATTGTAGTTATTTTAATACTGAATTTAACTAATAGGAAATCTTAGAAGATATGTTTAAATTTTATACTCCTAAAGTTTTTTAAATCATGCCTAAAATAATTCACCTTACTAAATAAACATTATTTGATTTTTTGATTGTTAAAAAGTTCATCATTATGAACAGCATTTTCTGTATTATAGTATATAAATATTCTCAAAGTTAAGGAGGAGTACAGAGCTTTTCCTTTATGTACTAAGTGGCTCTTAGATTCTTCTATTACTGGGAAGATTCTAATGCCTTCAGTAATGCCATCATATAGGCAGGATGGCCATCATGGACTGGCATGATCATAAATGGTTTCAGAGACTGACAGTACTCTGGTTCCCAACGCTTTTACATCATGTATGGACCATGCAGACAACGTTCTTACTTTTCATACTCTTGCCATTTTCTGTGTTCGTTTTTTTTTCTACATATGCAGGTCTGATTAACATTTTACACTAATGATGTACTGCTTTGATTTTTCTCACTGCCCTTTTTAGAAATCACTAAATATTATCACATGGTTTCACTTACTTGTGGAGCATAAGGAATAACATGGAGAACATTGGGAGATGGGGAGGAGAAGTGAGTTGGGGGAAATTGGAGGGGTAGACAAAGCACGAGACACTGTGGACTCTGAGAAACAAACTGAGGATTTTGGAGGGGAGAAGTGTGAGGGGTTGGGTGAGCCTGGTGGTGGGTATTAAGGAGGGCATGTATTGCATGGAGCACTGGGTATGGTGCATAAACAATGAATCTTGGAAAACTGAAAAAAATTAAATTAAAAAAATCACTAAATAAATACATAGCCCATCAAAGCCTGCCCACTCACTGTGGCATACACACATTCTATATTCTTACGGCCATTCTTGAGTTTACGTTATGCTGTCTACTCTTTCCTATCCATCCATCAAGGTCCAATATAAATTTGACCTTTTTGGTAAGGATTTATTTATTTTTTAGTAGAAATATTTTTACATTCCTTTGAAATTCTATAGTAAATATTGCTTATACTAACTAGTATTTGGCAGCTTCTCACCTCATAGCATAAGTATTAAGATACAAGTGACATTTATCCATCTTGATTGCACAGGTGAGAGCCTGTGTAACATAGTGTATGGACCTTTGAATCTTCTATATCACCTGAGATGAATAAATGGATTACTTAATTATTAGGTTTACTTTTACTCAAATAAAATTATATAGCTATTAACTCTTCCCAAACTTCTGTGAATTATGACGGTATCCAGGCTAAATTAAAAGGAACCATCTAAGCAAGTTGGTTGTTTTTCCCTTTCTTTGGCGTTTTCAAAGATTCTGCTAGCTTTTCTGGGTGCTAATATTATAGAATAAGCTGTTCCATAAAACCTGGTACTAGCTCACCTAAGATTAAAGAAAGAAGACCTCCTTAGGTCATAGAACATTCCTATGCAGTTCTGGAGATTGGGCAGATCAGTGGACAGTTAGGATACTTATCACATCATAGAAAAATTAGTGAGCTCTGTAAAACTGCTTCAGTTTAGATCATTTTACTAGAGATCTTCATCCTCACAGCTGAGTTCTGTGACACAGCCACACATAGCATGAACTTTGGATTTGGAGTTCAAGACATATGATCTCCTGTCTAGGGTAGCATTGTTTTACCCCCTCATTTATTGGTGGGGTTGCTTATCCTACATATTATATCTATAAGACTTTGAGTACTTTTGACATTTTTAATAATAGTAAACATTCTAATACATGGATATGGGATATATTTCCATTTATTAATATCTCCTTTAATTTCTTTCACACAATTTTTGCAAAAATATTTTGTAGTTTCTGTTCTTCAAATCTTAAATTTCTTTCATTGAGTTAATTTCTAAGTATTTTATTACTTTTGATGCCATCAAAATGGAATTGTTTTCTGAATTTTACTTTTTAGATTGTTCATTGTTAGTGTACATAAATGCAACTGATTCTAGAGTGTTGACTTTGTATCTTCTCATTACACTGAATTCATTTTTTTAGTTCTGAAAGTTTTTTGTGGAACTTTTACAATTTCCTACATATAAGATCACATCATCTGTGAACAGAGATAAGTTTACTTCTTTCTTTCTAATTTAAATGCTTTTTAAAATTTTTTCTTGCCTAATTGCTTTGGTTAGAAATTCCAGTACTATGTTAAATAGAAGTGGTAAAAGCAGGCATCCTTGCCTTGATTCCTGATTCTGGAGGAAACAAATTTTAATCTTTCACCATTAAGTATGATTAACTGGAAATTTTTAATATATGGCTTTTATTATGCTGAAGTATTTACTTTTTATTCCTAGGGATTTTTTAGTGTTTTTATCATGATAGGGTATTAAATTTTGTCAAATGCTTTTTTCATCAATTGGGATGATTAATATATATTTTTTCCCTTTATCCTATAATTGTGTTATATTACATTGTTTAACTTTTGTATGTGAAACATCCTTTTTAGGAATAAATTCTTCTTGGTCATGGTTTACAAACCTTTTAATATGCCACTGAATTTGGATTACTAGAATGTTATTGAGGATTTCTGTATCACTGTTCATAAAGGATACTGATTTGTGGTTTCTCTCTTTCTTTCTATCTTTCTTTCTTTTTTTGTAGTGTTTTATCTGAATCCAGTATCATGTTAATGATGGCTTCATAGAATGAGTTAGGAAGTGTTCCTTCCTCTTCATTTTTCTTTTAGGAATTTTTGAGAAAAAATTGTATTAGTTTGTCTTTTTTTGTTTAAGATTTATGTATGTGAGAAAGAGGAGTAGGGGAGGCACAGAGGAGAGAGAAAATCCTGGAGCAGGCTTCATGCTGAGCTATAACCCTGATGCAGGGCTCAATCACAGAACCATAACAGCATGACCTGAGCCAAATCAAGAGTTGGACACGACCAGCTGAGGCACCCAGGCACCCTGGTATTAGTTTTTCTTTAAATGTTTGATGAGAATTCATCAGAAGCTATTGAGTCCAGGGTTTTTCTTTGTCAGGAGATTTTTGAATACAGATTCAATCTTTGTATTAGTTATACATCTATTCAGATTTTCTGTTACTTTGTAATTTAGTCTTTGTGTAGCTAGGTTTTGTGTAACTAGAAATTTGTTCTTTTCATCTAGGTTATCCAATTGGTCAGCATACAATTATTCATGGTAGTCTCATAATCCTTTTTATGTAGCATTTGTAGTAATGTCTCCAGTTAATTTCTGGTTTTAGTAATTTTAGCTTTTTTTTTTTTTTTTTTTTTTTTTTTTGGTCTTAGCTTATGTAGCTGAAGTTTTTTTTAACTTGATCTTTTTTGAAGAATCAACTTTTGGTATCATTGATTATCTCCATTATTTTTCTATTCTCTGTTTCATTTTTATCTGTCTTGATTGTTCTTATTTTCTTAACTCTGCTGGCTTGGAGTTTAGTCATTTCCTCTTTTTCTAGTTCTTTTAGTTGTAAAGTTAAGGTGTTGTTTTGAGATGTTGCTTGTTTCTTAATGTAAGCATTTAGAGATATGAATTCTTCCTGAGCCCCGCTTTTGCTGTGGCCCATTAGTTTTTTATAAATGATGTTTTCATTTTTATTCATCTCTAAGTGTTTTCTAACTACCCTTGTGATTTCTTCTCTAACTCATTGGTTTATTTAAGTATGCAATGTTTAATTTTCATTATTTTGTGATTTTTTAAAATTTCCCTTCTATTAATGATTTCTAACATCCTACTGCTATGGTTAGAAAAGTTATTTTATATATAACTTTTAAAGTCTGTTGAGATTTAATTTGTGGCCTAATATATGGTCTATCTTGGAAAATATCCTATGTGCAGTTAAGAATAATCTAGTTGTTTGGACAGTATTCTAAATTTAGTTGGTTTATTTTGTTGCTTAAGTCCTCTGTTTCTTTTCTTATCTTCTGTCTAATTTATCTGTCCATTATTGTGAGTGGAGTATTGAAGACTCCAAATATTATTGTTGAGTTATTTCTCTGTTCATTTCTATCAGTTTTTCCTTCATATGCATTTTGATGGTCTATCAGTAACATGTGTGTGTTTATAATTGTTATATCTTCTTCCTGTATTGAAAGTTCTATTAATGTAATTTCCATTTTGTCTGCTCAGATGCTTTTTGATTTAAAGTGTCTGTTTTCTCTGATATTAGTATAATCAGCCTTGGTCTCTTCTGGTTACTATTTACATGGACAATCTTTTTCCATCCTTTTGCATTCAATCTATTTGTCTTTGGATCTAAGATAGCGTATAGTTGGATAATATCATTCTAGTCATTCTGCCAATCTCTGTCTTTTGTTTGGAGAGTTTAATCCGTTTACATTTAAAGTAATTACCAATAAGGGGAGGACTTCTGTCATTCTGCTACTTGTTTTCTTTATGCTTTACAGATTTATTTTTGTCCTTTATTTTCCACATTACTGTCTTCTTTTGTATTTAGTTAGTTTTTTTGTGGTGAAATGTTTAAATTCCTGTCTCATTTGTTTTTGTGCCTGTCCTATAGCTATTTTCTTTTTGGTTACCATGGGAACTTCATTTAACATCCTAAATTTATAATACTTTAATTTGAATTTATACTAGCTTAGCTTCAGTAATGTACAAAAACTCTGCTCTTTTATAACTTCATCCTCATCCTTTTTGGTTGTTGGTATCAAAAAATTACATCTTTATGCATTACATGCCTAAGAACATGAACCAATAATTCTTTTAAATGTGTTAATATCTTAAATTCTGTAGAAAGCAAAATTTGGAGTTACAAACTAAAGTTACGATAATATTAGTTTTAGAATTTTTTTTTAAATGTAATCTCTAAAGTCATGTAGAAAACCACAAGTACAGTTGCAAATCATTGTTCCAGTAGTACCAGCTTTTTGTAGTTGTCAGTGTAATTGCCTTTATTGAGATCTCTATTTCTTCATATGACTCTGAGGCATTGTCTAGTGTCCTTTTATTTTACACTGCAAGACTCCTTTTGAGCTTTCTTGCAGAGTAACAAAGTGCTCATTTTTTGTTTGTCCAGAATGTCTAAATTTATTCCTCATTTTTGGCAAACAGTTTTGTCAAACATAGCACAGTTTTTCCCCTTTAGCACTTTGCATAAACCATCCCTCTGCCTTTTGTTATTGCCTAATGTTACTGCCTAATGTTATTGAGGGTGCCATATATATAATGAGTTACTTCTCTCTTGCTGCTTTCAAGATTCTCTCTTGTTCTTCAGCTTTTGAAAATCTGGTTATAATATATCTTGGTGTTGGCCTTTTTGAGTTCTGCTACTGTGAAATTCATTGAACTTCTTGGTTGTTTACATTTGTGGCTGAAGTTTTCAGGCATTATTTCTTCAATTATTCTCTCTGTTTCTTTCTTACACTGTTCTTGTGAGACTCCCACAGTATGATTATGACTCACTTAATCATGTCCCACTGGTCCTTTAGGCTCTGTTCATTTTCCTTCAGTCTTCTTCTTCTTCTTTTTTTTTTTCTTTTTCTTTTTCTTTCTGTTTCTTAGATTCAAGAGTTTTCATTGTCCTATCTTTAGGTTCATTGGGTCTTTCTTCTGCTCACTCAGATTTACCTGTGAAACCTCCTAATAATTTTTTCATTTTAATTATTGTACTTTTAAGCTCTATAATTTCTTTTTGGATTCTTTTTAGATTCCTTCTCTTTATTTTGGTCATACTTTTTTTTTAAATTGTTGTTTTGTTTGGTTTTTTTCTTTGTCCACATTTTCTTTTAGTTCTTTGATCATCTTAAGATGGTTGTTCCAAGTCTTTTTTCTAAATATCTACCGTGAGATATTTTTCAGGGAAGGTTTCTGTTGATTAAAACATTTTTCCTTCAATGGGCCATAATTTCCTGTTTCTTTGCATGCCTTGTGATATTTGTGTTAAAAACTGGACATTTGAATTTAATAATATGATGATAACTCTGGAAATCAGTTCTCCCCCTTCCCCAGCATTAACTCTTGTTATTCTTGTTTATTGTTCCTTTTAAATTATTGTTGTTGTAGGCAATGTCTTTGCCAAGGATTAGACTCATGTTAACTTAAGGTCTTCTCAGGGCACTAGTTCTTTAAATCCTTAGGAAATCACTTTTGCCAGAGGAGGTAGGGCATGCAACAGTGAGGAGCGGTACAACAACAATGGCTGCCCACCTTCTTGTCTGCATCTCTGTGATCAAAAGCGGCAATCAAAATCAGAGCAAGGGGGTGCCTGGGTGGCTCAGCTGGTTAAGCAACTGCCTTCAGCTCAGGTCATGATCCTGGAGTTCTGGGATCCAGTCCCGCATCAGGCTCCCTGCTTAGCAGGGATTCTGATTCTCCCTCTGACCCTCTCCCCTTTCATGCTCTCTCTCTCACTCTCTCTCTCTCAAATAAATAAATAAAATCTAAAAAAAAAAAAAAATCAGAGCAAGACCCCTGGTATTTGGAGGACAGTGTCCTTTTTATCCCCCTGACTCCTACATGCTGAGTGCAGGCTGCTCCAAGAATGTTTGTGCATCTGCCTTCTACTTGGCTGGGGTGGGAATGGGAAACTGCTACTAGCTAACAGCTGAAATTGACCAAAATTTACCATAATTTGCCATCCATATCCTCCCCTAGAAGTTGCGAGCCTTTAATAGACTCTAAGTTTCCAGAATATTTACAATCAGGTAGGCAAATTCCACCAGTACAATTGTTGTTTAGGTGGGGAGAAAAGATTCTTGGTGCTTCCTCCTCCACTTCCTTCCTAGAATCCTCCCTTTCCATTTATAATTCTTCATGTTCATTGACACTAATTTATAGACATTCATTCTTTCAACTTTAAAATTCAAGATTCAGATGACTTTTTTAAAAGCTTTCATGAGGGAGTCCAGTGGAATTGTTCAGGTAAACATCTTCACTTTATATGAAATGTTTGTAAATAAGTGAATTACACACATGAATATTTAGTCATATAATTATCTGCCTCATAATTTAAATTCCCTAAAATAAATTCAAAATTCTCTAAGTCAAATAAGTTGATACCTTTAAAACTAGCTGTATAGAAATATATTTTCATAAAATACTCAAAATATTTACACATAATTTTTTGTCACAAATTGTTTTGGTATATGATATCTGTAAAATATGAATGGCAAGCATTCACAATAATTTACCTGAAACACTTAAAGTTTGATGGAAAATGAAATACGTATGTATTAAACAAGATAAAGAAAGGATCATATATAATCCAAAATATCTGAATAAAGTAGAATGTTTCTGTGTTCTGAAATTCATTGAAAAATATCAAGCAACTGATGGGAATTGATGGAGATGTCTGGTTTAACTACAGAAAAGCATAGTGTTTTTAGGTGAAATTTTAAATGCCATTATGAGTTTAAAAAATAGTATATAACTTCCTTGAAAATAGAGAAAGAAAACTTTTAAAAAGTAACTAGGGGGAAAAAACTGCCCAAGTTGCACCTGGTTCTGAATCTTATATATATATATATTTTTAAGATTTTATTTATTTATTTGACAGAGAGAGATCACAAGCAGGCAGAGAGGCAGGTAGAGAGAGAGGAGGAAGCAGGCTCCCTGCTGAGCAGAGAGCCCGATGCGGGGCTCGATCCCAGGACCCTGAGATCATGACCCGAGCCGAAGGCAGCGGCTTAACACACTGAGCCACCCAGGCGCCCCTGAATCTTATATTTTAAGGGAATCTCTAAGCTGTCTGTATGGTTTGGTGTGTTGAGATAATAGAGAACATAAATAATAGAGCAAAACCAGCTCACTCCTCATTATTTGGAAAAATGGCTAAGAATATATGGGTTTGGGTGGGATATATGAAATAATCTGATTTGTTTTAAAAATAAAAAAGACAGAAAAAATTGGCCAAAATGTATAATAAACAGAACCATCTGGGAAATGCCTCTCTTTTGCAGTGAAAGGGCTCAGAATCAGAACTCAGTGATCAGAGAGTCTGAGCTGACTTTGCTCTGAATCTCTCATCGTTGCATTTCTGCTTTTATTATAACGTGCTCCTGTAAACTAAAGGAAAAAAAAATCAGAGTTGTATTTATCTTATGGTGCTAGGAATTTATGAAGATTATTAGCATGCATTTATATTGTGCTTTCTGATGACAATCCAGAAATACATAAGTAGACTCTTCTAAAAGATTGTGTTCTCTGATAGCTTAAATTAAATCTTAAAAGGCATATACAGTATTACCAGTTTTGTTAGCTTATCATTTCTAGTTTTATATGTAATTAATGTCTTTGAGAAAAGAATACATCTTTCTACATTTAGGTTTATGAGAATTTTTTTTTTTTAATTCCTTTCTGTACTCTGGTTTTCTAGGCCAGGATACAGCTGTGAGAAGATGAAAAGATTTAACTCTAAGACAGAATCTTGTTTAAATCTAAGCTTTGCTACTTAGTGGTTGGTTGATCTTTCCGAGCTGCCCTTTATTTATGAAATGTAGACTGCAACCAAACTGTACTAGTCTAAGTATGAAATGAAATACCGTCAAATGGGATTTGAGTTATGGGTTTTTTTTTCCCACTAGCAAAAAGTTTTTCTTGAAGAAAAAAAATGTGCTTTCAGTGTTCAGCAATACAAGAGTGAGATCGATAAGTGATAAAGGATACCAGCTATAGATTTAGCAGTGTACACTTTGGGTCAGTTTCTTTTAAAGCGATGTTTTATTTAGCATTTTTTTAAAATATCAATTCAAAAACTCTTTACTGAATTCTTACTTTGCATTCAAAATGTGTAGGCTCTGTGAGGGATGGAGACTCTCCCTCACTCTCTCTCTCTCTGTCCATATGTGTGTGTGTGTGTGTGTGTGTCTGTGTTTCCTGCTCACCTGATTCTTACAATAAAAAGTTTCCAAACGGTAAAACAATAAAAGCTTCCAAATACAAAAGTAGGGAGCATAATCAGTAACAGAAAAAAAAATATGTATGTTATTAGGAGGTTATATTTAAGGTTTATAAAAAGCTTAAAGTTTCCATAGGCATGGTGTGTGGGGGGGTGGCATTTAATTACAAAAACTTAACTTAAGCTCACAACCCCTGCCAAAAAACCTAAACAAAACGGAGAGCTACAAAAAGCTTGTAGCCTTAAAAGTTTTGTGAGCACAGACATTTCGAGAAATTAGTCTATTTATAAATGAAAAATAATACTCTGTTTACATTTAATCATCAAGAGAGTTCGTATTCTACAAAAACTTATTGTTTTAGACTATAGAAGGAGATGTTTGATAATTACAGATCTATAATATTTTCTGTACTAAGTGGATCCTGAAAACAAATATCATTTGAACTTTTCTTGGATGAATAATTTTATATGCTAAGAAATAGATTTGAAGTGAAAGAAGTATGAATTGTTTGCGGAAAAAAATTCTTTGATGAAACTGTTCTGTTTTTAAATCAAGGTTTTTATCTAGAGTATACTTCAAAAGGATGCCATTTGATTTCAAGAGACAGTATGCACTTCTTGTGTAAGATCTCATGTCAGTTCAAACTCACTTGTTAAATTGTTTATTTTTATGCAGTTTATACTCAGGATGAAAAAGAACACAAAAGTAGTACAATAAGGAAAAAAATTATGAATTTCAGAAGTGATGAGCCGTGGTCTTAAAATATGCCATCAACATACTCTTTTGAGTAAAAGCCCCACACAAACCACATAATTATTTAATTTTTCTTCCTGCTTTTCATCAACACATATCAATATAGATTATATATTACACAGAATCAATCTTAAGTGTTGTGTATCTTAAAATATATATCCGTGCAAGTTATATATTATGATTCATAGAAGTTTTTAGTCACTTCTTGAAAAAATGAGATTATATCCTTTTTCAACTAATGGAATCTTGAAACACAATATGATTTGTACAAAAATGCATATTCTACTTTTCAAAAGGAAATAAAAATCTAGCTGAACTGAGGAGATTGTTTACATAAACTTCTTAAAATTTAAAGACACTGCACTGGCATAATCCCTCAAGTCATTCATATGTATGTGGGGAATAACGAGTGAAAGTACTAGAAAACATTCTACATTATGGATAAAATACACTTTTATTTAAACCTGTTGCAAACTCCTGCAGAAGGCAGTCTGATAATTCTCGAGAAGAAGAAGAAGAAGGAGGAGAAGGAGAAGAAGAAGAAATAAGAAGAAAGAAGGAGGGGAAGGAGAAGAAAGGACTCCTGGGTGGCCCAGTCAGATAAGCATCTGCCTTCAGCTTAGGTCCTGATCCCAGAGTCCTGGGATGATTCTTGCCCAGGGCTCCTTGCTCAGCAGGGAGGTTGCTTCTTCCTCTCCCTGCCCCTGCCCCTCTTTGTGCTCCTGCTTGAGCTCTCTCACTGACAAATAAATAAAATCTTAAAAGAAGAAGAAGAAGAAGAAGAATAAGAAGAAGAAAAAGAAGAAGAAGAAGAAGAAGAAGAAGAAGAAGAAGAGGAGGAGGAGGAGGAGGAGGGGGAGGAGGAGGAAGAAAAAGAAGAAGAAGAAGAAGAAGAAGAAGTAGAAGAAGAAGAAGAAGAGGAGGAGGGGGAGGAGGAGGAAGAAAAAGAAGAAGAAGAAGAAGAAGAAGAAGAAGAAGAAGAAGAAGAAGA
>NW_019154086.1:92515125-92595780 GCF_002288905.1 Enhydra lutris kenyoni
GGGGGAGGGGGAGGAGGAGGAAGAAAAAGAAGAAGAAGAAGAAATAAAAGGGGTTTTTGGCTTATTTTCCTTGTTAGGGAACAAAAGCTGAATCTTGGGTAAGAACCTTTGGGGATTTTATTATATTTACAGATTTATCTGAGGAGATCAGCAGTAAGTGTAGTCTTGAATGATGAGTCCCATCCTAGCTAAGCTTTGTGATTTCTTGTCTCAAGGTTCCTGACAGCCTGAATAAGTGGCCTTTCAGGTGGCCTTTCTACCTCCGGGAGTCCTTACCTGCTTACACGGACTGGCTAGAAAACCCCATGGAGAGGCCTGAGGTTTAAGAGAGCCAAAAGAGCATGGCTCAATTTCATCTCACTTTAGAACTTTGCTCAGCCTAATTAGTTTGCAAATATGTAATTTATTTTGCTCGAAGAGTCATAAATAGTCTGTAGCCTCTGCTTCTCTTGACAGCTAAAGGGATGGTATTTACAATATGTAATCTGAACGAACTAAAACTTTATTAACTCCCTTTAATGAACTCTGATTCCCCTCTTAAAGGGAAAATGAAACTTTAGATTTTTCTCTCTAGCAATACCATCTCCATACTTGCAAAAATAATGTAAAAAAGTTTCTGTTTTCCTTCATTTGCCAGTTTCAATGTCATTAGTTTTATGCATTTCAATATTTGTCATACTTTTACATTTATAGCCAGATGACAAAATAGTTCCATTTATGGAACTTGATTATATTTAAATCAGACAGAAACATTAAATTAATGAAGAAAACCAGATTCTTTGCAGAACCTATACCTGTTGCCATGTCATAGAAAAATTCGTGGTGGTTTATAATTTTCAGAAGAATTGCATTATGATTTCCAAATCATGCTAACTGAATATAACTGTAAAATAATTTATGCCATTTGTCCTTAAAGAACTTGTAGTAGTTTGTAATCTAGATCTACTCTCACCTAATTTTTGAGTTTGAATTTCTAACAAATTATAGGAAAAGAACTGATCACACACCTCAGTTTGTGATTCTTTTGTTCTATTGTATGCGCACATTTGGGAAAAGAAAGCCTTCCATTAACTAACTTCATAATTTGAGGTATGAGTCTTTTATAAAGTATGCAGCCTTTTGTATTTCAAGTGGTAGTTTGCTTTCAGGTTCTACCTTGGGTGTTCAAAAACCCTGTGTTTGGTAATATGCCAAGAAATTGTGGATGATTTAATGTATGTATCCTCTCATTTAAGAAAGGCAAGTCAAATTACAGATCCGGGCTTTGCCTCCCCTGAATCTTTTCCTTTCCCTCTCTTTAAATGGGTCCAAATTTATGGAGCACTTTCTATTTCACACAATAATTTTTATGTTCACACAATGTTAATAAGCTTCATAATAAGGGTTATTGTAGCAAAACCCTTACAGTCAGAACTCAAAAGCAGACTGACTTCTTCTTGTGTATAAACTTTGTAAAACTTGCTTCAATAGGTTTACTTTCATGCCTCTCCCCTGTAATTTTGCCTCCACAAGGCCCCCCCATCCACGTTACCGTTGACTGTCGTAGCCCGGTGCTGTAATAACAGTTCAGCCACTACTTCACCTCTTTGCCTCTCTCCTCCGCAAACGTTCTGCTGTGAAACTCAGCAGAGGGGAGAGTCTTGATACGGAGAACAGAAGAATATGAGGAAACTTGGAGAAACGTGATTTTCTGATTTGCTTATAATGTAATTAAAGAAATGAGTTTCTCTCTGGCAGAAACAGAGGGACAACTCAACACTCCTCACAAGTCCTGTGAAATGACAGAGGAGGAAGAATGCCGACCAACCGTTTAAGCCAGGAAAAGCTTTTACTAGAAACATTCAGATAATCCAAGTAAAATGTGGAAGGTTTTTCTAGGGGGAGGTGGGGGTTGTTTTAATTATTTAATCTAATAACCTCCATTTTCCTTTTTCAATATGCTCTGATAGTTTGCTAGCTCTATTATCCATTTTTAACCTGAAAAGATGAACTGTCTGATCTCCACACTTTTGATTTCCAGATGATTTTATTTACAAATAAAGATTTAATAGCTTCTTTCATGATGCATTCACACTATATTATATATATATTCGCATCGTCAGTCATGGGTCATATAAAACCATGTCTCTGCAAATATGATCTTGGTTACCTATGATTTAAACTTTTATTTTATGACTGATTATATCGTGTATTAGGAATCGGTCATTTTATTTGGAGTGATTATATAAGCCAAACATAATTTCTTTCTATTTGTTAAGGCTTTACCACTTCCACTAGTAAATTTTTGTGCTATTTAGCAAAAGCAGTAAGATTGGAAGAATCTGTGGAATTTTGTTGGCTTCCTCAGAGGAATTTGTAAAGATAGGATATTTTAAAGCTACCATTATACCCAAAATTCTTTGGCAAATTGAAGAAGTTGGCATGACCTAGGAGATATTTCTAATCACCTTCACATCCCTGTACTTTTTCAGATGCTCTCTTCTTAGTGTCGTGTTGAATCCAGGTCTGATGGGAAGTATAGAATTAAAAAGAAATTCAGAGAAAAAATAGAGGAGGTGACAACCTTCAAACCAGCATTAAAAATAATTTGACTTGATTTAAGATTATCAAATAAATTATCTATTTTGGTTATGGAGTCAGCTTTATGACACTTTTCTACCATGAGTGGAACACCCCATACCCAAGACCAGAGTTCTGTATGTTTAATTCCATATATCCATGAAGTTCCATAGAAATAGTGGAATTAAAGTAGATAAAATATTTGGGATGCATACAATAAAGATGTTTTGTTTAGATCATTCTTATTTATTGAATATAGTGTGAATGCATCATGAAAGAAGCTATTAAATTTCTTCTTTGGTAATAACTGCATGGAATCCGAAGGCTAAAATCAAGGTGAAGGGCAGTGTTCACAAATCAACCCCTTCTTATATGTATTTTCTGTTTTTCAGGTGTTTTCTGGAAAGATTTACATTGAAATTATTCACTCAACTTTGTAATAGGTTGGTTTCTTTACTTATTAAAATATATTAACCATAGATATATATAATATGCTTTTTTTTCATCTCCTAGCAATGGTTGTTTTGAGCAACCTGGAACCAAATACAACTTATGAAATCAGGGTTGCAGCAGTAAATGGAAAAGGGCAAGGAGACTACAGCAAAATAGAAATTTTCCAGACATTACCAGTCCGTAAGTAATCATCTCTGTTTTACTTTCTGTTGCCATTCTCTTTGCTTGCAAACTTAAGACATCTTAAAATTCAGGGATGTGTTTCAACACTTTGGGGAAGTGAATTACATCTTTGTTGAAGTGGTTTCTGAAATTGGTGGCATCTAAGTTTTATAAAAATAACTTTGCTCTCTTAATCTCACAAAACAAACTGAGGGTTGATGGGGGGAGGGGGGTTGGGAGAGGGGGGTGGGGTTATGGACATTGGGGAGGGGATGTGCTATGGTGAGTGCTGTGAAGTGTGTAAACCTAGCGATTCACAGACCTGTACCCCTGGGGATAAAAATATATTATATGTTTATAAAAAATAAAATTAAAAAAAAATAAAAAATAAAATAAAAAAATAAATAAAATTTTAAAAAAATTAAAAAAAAATAACTTTGCTCTGAATGAGGCAAACAAAGCACACACACAATAAATACAGTAAAACTGCCCTCAGGAAGTTGTCCTCATCAGGAAGGTGTCCTATTTATTAATAGTCTGATTAATTGAATTATAATGCTCAGACCATAGTCTGTGAGAAAGTAGAAATAGTGACTATGTAACATGTCCAATATTTCATTCTTTTGATGAGACATGACTATTGCCTTTATCCCATAAATTCTGTAGGCCCAAAGTGTGAGAAAAAGGCACCACTGAATTAATCCATTTTTATGGTGACTGCAGAAGATTAACTATTGTAGCCTTGTCCCTGCTACTGTCCTCCTTTGGGGTTATTGTAAGGCTGTTGAATTACATAAAGTGAAGATAAATTTGAAAAGACTTCCATTTCCTTTACGTTGAATAAATTATTTGACAATGTGAGGAATTTGACTGTGACCCAACAAGCGCTATTATAAAATCTGGGCATCACCGTGCTTAATATGTACACCTAATAAAGCAAATTGGCGAGAATAATTTACCTTACCCTAATTTGTGACTTGCTCTTGGTTCTCACAGACTCTGTCAGATGTCCCCTTTTCTCCATTTCTGATGCTTTTATCTTTTTCAGTCCCTCCCTGTTTTCTCTCCAGGACGACTATTAGTTCATATTAACTCACAGCTACACTTTCAGACTAGAATGACTTTTCACAAATTTAAGCAGATTTGTACCTTCTCTACTTCTAATCCTCAACACCAGCCTTCACCTTCTGTCCACACCCCTTTTGTCCACACACACATTTGCATGCCTGCCCTCCTCATACCTCCTTCCTCAGTGGCCTCGGTGTTCTCGGCGTCGGTAAGTGGAACTCAAGTTTGGTCAGACTGTTTTCCTTTCCCTTTTCTGTCTTGGTTCCTCTCTCCATGTCACTGCACATCAGCACCCAAAGAGGTCAAGACCAGTAAGACCTTGGCTAACCACTCCAACTTTGTCTCCTCTTCAATTAGGCACTGTCCCCTTCTTTTGTTCATAGAACACCAACCTAGGTGCTTCAAATAGAAAACCCCTCTCTTTCTCTCTTTTTTTTTTTAATCTTTTCTTCTTAAATCATAATGCTTCTAATCTCTTAGTGTACTGCTATTGACTTACAGACCTCAGTCCTAGACATTGAAACTTTAAGGGCCAGGTCTAAGGGTTTTTTGTTTCTGTTTTTGTTTTGTTTTGTTTTGCTTTTAATTGTAAATATGCATTTTAGCTGCTTCGCAATTTTTCATAAGATTTATGTATTTATTTATTTGACAGAGAGAAAGAGAGAGAAAGAATGGTATGTGAGTGGGGGAAGGGGCAGAAAGAGAAGGAAAGGGGTGCTGAGCACAGAGTCCCATGTGGGGCTCAGTCCCATGACCCTGAGATCATGACCTGAGCCAAAACCAAGAATCAGATGCTTAACAGACTGGACTATCTAGGCACCCCTGTAGCTCTTTCTCAAGATTTTTTTGAGGTTTAAATGAGATGATATATGTAAAGTACTTAATATGTCATAACTACCCATTATTACTTTCTTGATTATTATTTATATTATTACTTTGGCATAAACATTCCATTGTTTAACTACTAATAGAAACTATTATTTTAATCAATTCCTTTTTGATGAAATTTACATTTGTTCTGAACTTTCTTTTCGAAGGAAGTAGCAATTGTAATGGAATCACAGATTTAGTATATTGTAAAGGTTAAATATAGACCTAAATATTTTAAATTTATATGTTAAAACATTTGTAACTGAAAATACAGTTCCTGCTGTATAACTATTATCTCAAAATGTTATTATCAAAATAATATGATTATAATATTATTAAATAAATGCATACTGTATAACACAGACATTCTAAAATGTTATTTAGAAATGATATTAAACTACCTGAGTATAAGATCCATTTTACAATATTTAGATTTTCCCACTATCTCTTGTTAAGTCTTTTTAAGAAATTATTTACTGGTTTTTATAAACATTTAATTCATTTATTGAAAATATGTTATATTGAATATGGATCATTTCATATCATAATATCTGCACACTAATTTAATTAATTTTAATGAAGAATCCTTCCAGAATACCTCTATTTAATTTATTTCTGTATGGCTATAATATACAAGGCTATTTTATTATATACTTGCATGTCACCATAGCCCATTGGCATATTTCTTTAACTATATGCCTTTTTCAAATAAAGTACTCATTTCATATGGCTATAAACACCATATTAAAAAAGATAACCTGCCGAAGGCAAAAAACAAACAAACACAGATTCTCCAAGTTTGGAGTCATAAAATCCTCTTCACTCTATTCTGCTTAGATTGTCTTGACATTCTTCTGAGTAGACCCATATATACTACAAGTTTCTGGAACCTTGCAAACTAAAGCATGTCTCCTGAAAGTTCCTTAGTATTACTATATTCCTATCTATAGGGAATTGAGGGAAAAAAGCATAGAGGATGCCAGTGCATGCTGAAAGACATCACATAAGTGACACACAGCAAGAAGTCTCCTTTCCTTGTTGTCAAGCAGTGATGGCACCCTTCACATAGAAAACTACATTTCACTAGATCCCTGTTCATATTAAACATATAAGCATCTTTGTTATAAAACCACCTCCATGGGATGAATCACATCAAAGGCAAATACGTCCATGATGTTAGAAGAAAAAATTACATATTGGAACACATGTCTATTGATTAGATATCACAAAAGTTCTGTGTTCAAATCTGCATCTACTTTAAAAATACTCATTAAGGGGTGCCTGGATGGCTCAGTCAGTTAAACGTCCAACTCTTGATTTTGGCTCAGGTCATGATCTCAGGGTGCTGAGACTGAGCCCACATCAGGCTCTGTGCTCTGCATGGAGTCTGCTGAGATTCTGTCTTTCCATCTCCCTTGCCCTGCCCCCTCCCTCAAAACAAATAAATAAATCTTTTGAAAAACACCCAATAAAGCTGATATGTAATTGCTACACCATTATCTTATTATCTTTCCCAGTAAGTGTATATTCCACGTAGTCTGATAACAATGTTTATATTAAAACACATGTACAAAATGTTTACAGAAATTAATATGAATAAACAGGATTGCACACTATTAATAACCCAAGAAATAAACGTTTCACTTGTCTAATGCAATGCTATCCTCAGAACATTTGCACGTCAGTGTAAATGATATTTTGGTCCTCAGGTGTCACAATTTTGTCATGACACTTCAGTATTTATGTCGATTTATGAATATTGCTGTTTCTTAGAGAAGAAGGGGAGAAGGGATCAGTGGTTTTATCACAACAAAAGGCAGATGGGAAAATGGCAAATTTAGGATCACATCATTTTTTTTTTTAACCACATGACAATGTTCTCTTTATTAGAATGAAGTTTTTCCAGGTATCTGAGGTGTGTGTAAAATCCAAGAATGTTGTATCGCTTATTTAGGTGAACCAAGTCCTCCAGCCATACACGGGCAGCCAAGCAGTGGAAAGAGCTTTAAACTAAGTATCACCAAACAGGACGATGGAGGGGCCCCTATTTTGGAATACATTGTCAAGTATAGAAGTGTAAGTACCTTTTCATTATCATTTTGTATAATTTTTTCAAATTGTATTAAATTTGCATTGAATTCATAGACATATTAGGCATGAATGTATATTAACGATGATAAACAGTACTCATAGAAATTAAACTGCTAATGGTCCATTGCTGAAATTCATCATGATAAATTGTGAAATACTTGTCTTTTGTGTGTGTGCATATAATCTAAGCATTGATCATCAAAAAATGCCATCTATTCATCTTGTGATTTCTAATCTTAACATTTCAGAAATGAAAACATTTTCCTTATTTTTTTCACAAGTTTAACAGGATGTTTTTGCCTTCCATTCTGCTTGATATTAGTAACTTCAAGCTAAGCCCCTCTTCTTAATTTTAGTTATTGTATTGTAAGTAATTAGTTATTGTATCAAAACGATTTCATTTTTTATTCTTATGAATTATTAGATTATTAATGCCTTAAATTAATAAGCCTTTTGATATGAATTGTTATTGATATTTAGTCACTTGATTAAAACACAAATTGCTCCAAACAACATTTAACAAAGAATGGCTTCATTGAACTTGTGGAAGAAGGATTAGTTCTTTTCAAGTTTAATTAGCACTAGCTAATATGGGACTTGGGATAGCTAAGAACTGCCTTGGGACTTATGGATGTAGAGGTGAAGGACATCCTCTGGTTGCAAAGTAATGAAGAAAGTGACATAGTGGACTTACCTTTGGCTGAAAATTATACCTAATGCCACTTAAAGTGGGTTCTCTTAACATTGCCCTAAGTGCTATGGAGTATTTGTGTCGCTTATGGAATATGTTAAAAATGAAATACAATTCTAAATTAAACTGTGTGAAATTTATTTTTTAGCATTTATGATTATCCCTATAATACAGTATCAATTTTACATTTATGTTTATGGGACACTTAGTAATACTTCCCAAGTTTATTATATTTTAGCAAATAGTGTTTTAAGTAATTGTTCCCTAATAGTCTATAAATGAAGCTGTTTTCCCACAATTTCATAATTTTCTAAATTATAATACATATTTTTTTAATTTAAACATCTAAGTTTTAAAGTTTTGTTAAAAGAGGAGCTTTTTTTAGGAGTTTGATTTTTGAACAGCATACTTAAATAATTAATTTTAGATATCAGTCTTTAAATTTAAAATTAATATTCCCTTTCTAGGATGCCTCTTTGTTGCAGGTTTCATTCTGGGAATGGTGAGCAGCTGGGGGTGTTTTATGGCTAACTGTCTATGAAGGTTTCATGCCTGTTCTCCAAAATGGCCCTGAATGGCTCACTGGTCCTACTATGAACATGATGGTTTCATGCTACTCAAGTCAGGTTTCATGACTGTTCTTGTTTGACATCTGGAAACTCTTTGGAAGGAAAAAGTCTCTAAAGATCATAGGCCTGAACAGAATCATGAACTGGACTGGAAGAACAGACTTCATTGCAGATTGTGGCCTATAATTAGACAATTTATGGCACAAAATACAGGTAGATGTAAGAATTTATTAGGCAACCCCAGTAAAATCCCATAGTGAACACTGAGATCCAATGAGGAGTTATAAAAATACATCTAATATATTTTCTACTAATATAATTTGTACCTAAAACTAAAATCAATGTTTGACTTATCCTTTCTGAAGAGTTGGATATTGGAAATAATACCAGTGCTATGTTGAGTTCAACCAGAATCATTTATTTCAACTGATGATAGCAAGTATTTATTATTCCTATTATGATTTTTCTTCATATACTAGTGGCTTTTATTAATACAGCATTATTTTTGAAGAATGTATGACTTCTTCAGCTATAAAATCAGGTATCCAAAATATTTTTCTTTATGTTCTTTCATCCTTAGCACATTGGCTTTTATCTTCATATAGATTATCTTTAAGTTTAAGATGGTGGATTCACATCCACATTTAGAATGTGAAGAAACTAGAAAAAACAAAAAGGTAATAGGCTGTTTAAGCTGAATTTGTCTTTCTCTTCCAGCAATACAGTACACATTTTCTAAAAACTCCACTGAGCAAAATTAAAATTGTGTCCCATTAGACAGAAATATTTCTCAAGACTATAACTAAATGAAAAGTGGTTATAGTTGAGTGTTGGGTCAACTAAACAATAGGGTCTGGGTTCTGTCACAAATTGTTAAAATAATTATCTTTTTTATTACAACAGCCATCTCCGTCCTCTTGGGCTACCATAATAAAATGCCATAGTTGCTTGGCTTAAACAATAGAAACTTGTTGTCTCACAGTCTGGAGGTTGGAATTCCAAGATCAAGGTGCCAGCCGGTTTGGTTTCTTCTGTGGCCTCCCTATCTGGCTTGCAGATGACTGCCTTCTTGCTGTCATGACTTTCTTTCTTTCTTTCTTTCTTCCTTCCTTCCTTTCTTTTTTTTAAAATAAATTTAATTTTTTAATTCAACTAGCATACACTGTATTATTGCTTCAGTGATTCATCACAGGTAGAGGTGAGTGATTCTTTAGTCTTATATAATGTCCACCTTAAATATTATTAAAGCAATTCCTCTCCATCCTTTGTACTTCAAGGAAGGCATTTCTCCATCTTGGTCATTATAAATATAAATATAAATATAAATATAAACCATTAATCAAAAATAAAGGAAAGGGGCGTTGGAGACATAGTTACAGGATGAATAAGTCAGTGGTATAAATGGCGCAGAATAAAGAATATAGGCAATGATATTGTAATATCAATTCAGAAAGATGTGATGTATCTGGACAGATGGTGCTACACTCATGGTGAGCCAAGCAAGATGTATAAACTTGTCCAATCACTATGTTGTACACCTGAAGCTAATGTAACATTGTATGTCAACTATACTAAAAAAAATACATTGATACTTTTCAACACCTTTTAATGGCCAAACTGAAACTTACAGAATGTGGGTGATCTGGTGGGCATAGGAAACAGATATCAGAATATAAGACTTAAAATCTATACAGTTTTGCAGCAGTAAGTGTTGAATAGAAATCTTCCTGTGGAAATTATACTGACCCCTCCACTCTCCTATCTCACGTCATTTGGCTAGCTCTGTGCATCCAAAGGCCAACCATTCTGATCCAATTTATCTTTGCCATATCATTTATGGTATGCCTTCTACTTCAACACTTTAAAATAATCTCTATATGTCTATTCTTTTTTCTTTCCCTTCCTTTTCTGCCCCCTTCATCCTGCAAACATCATGCTCTACAGGTCTAATAGGAAATTCCATGATTCAATGTAAGTTCTACGAATGTGGTGAAACAAGAGCAGATCTTGGGAAGGAATAATTTTCTCCACATTTTCTTTCTCAACAGATTAGTCCTTCACATTTAAAAATTTGCATTTTAAGGTTTGTTGGCTAGATACTTAGGCAGGCTTTGCTTTGATGGTTGCACTTGTATTGAAATAGTAACTATTTCAAAAGGTTTTTAATCATCTGTTCTCTTTTTATGATTCCAAGCCATTTCATCTGTTAGTTCCTCAAACTGCATGAATTCCACAGTAAAGTGCAATTGAGTAACTCAAAGCATTATTTGGAGATATGCAGTGCATTTTTTAATTGTGTAATCTCTATGGTAAAGACATAGGAGAATTCAGAAAGTAAGCAACATCATGAGGATTTTAAACTTGATTGCTTCTGGGTACCTGGGTGGCTGCTCCATCAGTTAAGTGTCTGTCTTCAGCTCAGGTCATGATCCCAGGGTCCTGAAATCGAACCCTGAATTGGGTTCCCTGCTTGTAAGGAGGCCTGCTTCTCCCTCTCCCACTGCTTGTTCCCTCTCTCGCTGTGTCTCTCTCTGTCAAATAAATAAAATCTTAAAAAAAAATCAATAAACCTGATTGCTTCTTTGACCGTTGCTTTCAACTCTCCATGTGCGTGGGACTATACGTTTTACAACCTGGGAACAACAATATTGAGATAAAATATTCCTTATGAAAGTGTTGATTGCTAGCAGACACTGAATCTAAGTATTAAACCTGCATTTCACCAGGATGAGGAAAGATAAATTATATCCTAATATAGAGAATATGTAACACAGATCAGGAACACGTATAGGGCACATGACTTTGTTCAGTTACACATTAAGAAGACAGAATTTATAAGAACAGAGCTAGAGTAGTGAAAGAATTAGATGTCTGTATGGATTCTTTGTGAAAATTAATGTCTCTAACATTAAGTCAGTAGGATTAAACCATGTATTTGGAGAATAAAGACAAGCTTATTAATTTCATAATGTATATGGAAAAATGAAAGAAATTATTTTATGTACAGAATATTTTCCATCTACTTTGTGTTGTAGAGTCAGTGTAACTCCATATAATTTAATAAATAGCTTTTTACATGCTTCCATGAGTTTTTTTACTGTTTTCTCCCTAATTTGATGATAGCTGTGGGATCATAACTATCACTTAGTGTTGGCACATTAAATAAGTCTCTGGAGCTAAGAAGGACTAAAGAAAATTAGTTGCTTAAAATCATTTGTGAAGAAGGTACTTTAGGGACTAGCAACAGTGCTCTAGCATACATTTCTGAGTCTTAATTGACCTTCTTAAGCTATTGGGAGTCTGGATGGCTGTATCTCAATGGCCACAGGAAAAGAAAAGATAATTTTTTTAAAGAGAGAGAGAGAGATTGCTAAGTCACCTCTCTTATGTTCAGAGTAATAAATGGAGCTGTAGAGAATTCTGGGGCCTTTTGTGAGGTCGTACAAGTAGAGAATAGCTGAACCACGCTACCAGGAAATCCAGGAACCAGAAACTGCCTTATGTGGAAATAGAAAATCTTAAAGCATAACATAACAGAGTCACAGAAACCTTACAATTCAAGTTAGTACAAGCTAATCTCCTCTTATGTCCACTGTTGATTCTATTTTCATTTAAGATGATATTAACCATGTATTCTCTGAGACTTCCAGAAGGATTACTGCATTAATTCTTACTATAAATAAAAACAGCCAGGGAGTCCTCTACAAATAAGAAAACCAACACCTCCTTCATCTCTTCTCAGCTTTCCTCCCTAGACAGATGATAGCAAATATTTCCCCATATGCTGATATTATCATTTTAAAATAACTGATAAGGAGAGGTCTTAACTGTCATTTGGCCCTGCTCTCTATTTTCTGAGAAAAAAGATTGCTTAAGAGAAGCTATATCAAAGCAAAATGACCATTTTTCTTTTAGTAGCTGCCCTTCAACATTTAATTGGCTTATTAATAATAGCCTTATTCAGCAAATCATCTCATTAAGTTACCTAGGGGAACATTTTGCAACTAGATTATCTTAAATAGTTCCCTAGGCATTTAAATTCTGTAAATTAGGCACTCTACAGATGCATAATTGAGATTTGGATACCTAGGGGAGTATTTGGTAACACCCACTTTAATTTTTTTTTCCCTACTCCCTAAGAAAAGCAATTAAGGGATTAAAAAGCCTCCTTGTCTAATGTTGAATGGAAAATGAAATTGACTTAAATATTAGAACTCCCTTTGGTTATGCCATCAGTCCAACTATCTAAAATGATGGAGGGGCTTTTAATGTATCACGTTAAGAGCTTCAACAATTAAGAGTTACATGATGGGTAATTCGGAAGAGACTATCTACAAGTCTTGTGCTTGTCTGGAAGTTTCACTTCAAATGCTGATTTCCCAGAAATAGTATTTTTGGAGGATTATGTGAAGGACATGAAGTCTCCCCATCACTGTGAAGAATAAATTTTATCCTTGGGTAATCCAGATCTCAGCTGTTGGCTCATTTTCTGGCTCTTTCAGCCACATCTCCACTCAGATCCAGAGCAAAAACTCAATTCTGGATTTTCACCAAGATATCCATTCTTACCAAGCACTTCATAGTTACTTAGGACTGATAGAATTACTGGGAAAAAAGGAAGGCCACGGGGCAACTCTTTACTGCTTCATATACCCTTTGTCTTTATCTAACCTTTCACTTCTCCTGTTTCTCACCCCTCCTTCCTGTACATGTGTATGTATACACATACATATACAGACACAATATGTATGCACATATATATACACATATACATGTAATATATCATCTAAGATTGTTTTTGAATAAATATTTTTAAGCTTTTTTTTTTTTTTTTTGGTCAATACCAAAAAAAAAGTTTTTTGTTTTTTGTTTTTTGTTTTTTTTTACATTTTTACATTTACTGAAAACAACAAACCTATAATATGTATCTTTCTACCTCCCAGCGTTCGTGCTTTTTTCTGAGATTTTCAATCATTGTGCTTACTTTTGGATCCAAACCTTGGGGAAAGAATCACACTTTTTCATTAACTGTTAGGACAAATGATAAGTGACACTGGAGTTTATTTCCAATATGAGTGACCTCACTTCCCCAGAGGCCCCAGACTCTATTAAGTTTCCCTGTTTCATGCCCCCAGAGCATTCTTGGTTTTTCAAAAAGCTCATGTCTTTCTCCTGACTGGTATGAACTCGAGTATTAGTGTATTGTACATGTCCTGTTCACTATTGTGTTCAGAGTTCTAGAACTGCCCCTCTACCCAGTAAAGGTGGAATGAATAATTGATGGTGAATTGATGAAGAAGGAAGGTGTTGGGAAAATCATGGCTGTTTGGTACATCAGTCCCAAACATTTCAAAAGCACTCCTCACTTCCTTTCTTAGACTTACTAGTCATTTAGTGATGTAGGCAAGTTATAAGTGTCATATGGCCTCTTCAGTATACTTCATGATACCTTAAAATAGGATTGGGCAACAATTCATAAACTTAATCCATTTCTAAGTATCAAAAATCAAGGAAATGCCTTTGTTTATATGGGAACTTTAAGTGATTTTCCTAAACCCATGGTTTCATAGCATTAAGGGTGCTAATATCTTTAGTTTTAGATGAAATATCAAAACAAGCTAACTGAAGACTTTGTAATAAAAATTCTATGTAACCAAAAATAATTAAGTAAGAAAATAGAGTAATAATATGGTATCAAAATAATAATGTCTTCCTGTCTCCTTTTAATGGACACTTTATGTTTGTAGTACCACCAATTTAATGCAATCATGCGTTTAACTTCCACAATTTAATTTCAGAGAATAAATCCTCAATTTTCACCATAAATGCCGAAAACATTGCTATGCTTTATAGTCAAAGCAACATTGTACAATATTGGCTCAACTGGGCTGAGCACTGAGGTTAAAAAGATTGATCTGTCTTTCCTCTATCTATCTATCAATCTATCTGTCATCTATTGATCTCTCTATCTATCACCAGGCTCTAAGTTATTTATAGTTTTATCTCTGGGAAATTGAGATTTGTAATTATAAGTGATAATTTATTAAAAACATCATTCCAGCAAATTATTATTTTATTTTCATATAGTTATTATAGAAATATGTTCTCCTTAATAGCTGTCATTTGCTAAGTGCTTATGATTCCTAAGGCCCTGGACTACCCAAAGTACTTGATTTTCTTTATTGCTCCCTCATAAAACTGACAGATGCAGCTGTTACTATCATTTCTGTAATAGAGATGAAAGAAACAAGGTGAAGAGACTAAGGAATGCCCCAGTGTTTAAATGGATAACGTGGCACAGCTAAATGTTCACATTTTTTAGGTTACTTTAAGTCATTAAATTGTGTAACTTTATTTTTTTTAATTGTAGTCATAGTATATTTTTCAGATAAAGGGTAATTCAAATATGTGATATAAAACATTTATTTTATTTTATTTATATATTTTTAAAGATTTTATTTATTTATTTGACAGAGATTACAAGTAGGCAGAGAAGCAGGCAGAGAGCGAGAGGAGGAAGCAGGCTCCCTGCTGAGCAGAGAGCCCGATGTGGGACTCGATTCCAGGACCCTGAGATCATGACCTGAGCCAAAGGCAGAGGCCCAACCCACTGAGCCACCCAGGAGCCCTAAAACATTTATTTTAGAAAAAGGATCAGGATTTAAGTGTAGATTTTCAAGGATAGAATGATACATTTTATTTTCTGACGCTAATAACATTTTTAACAGGTAATATTTTTATGAGTCTAAAATATCAGAATAATAAAAATACCCATAGTAATTTAAATCTGTAAAAAATATCCAGCCTCTATTTGCAAGACATTTTATCTTCCTTCCCCCACCTCAAGCCTTAAACAATAGTCTCTGGCATTTATTTTATTTTTATTTTATTTTTAATTTTATTTATTTATTTATTTATTTATTGTGCAGAGGAAAAAAGATTTCATCTGGACATCTAGGAATTTATGGGGGTATATGTCTTTAATAAATTAATAACTAATATATTTATTTTCTTTTCTGACACCTTTTAATTTACCAATGTAAACATAGAATTCAGAAAAATACAGCAAACACTCATATACTCTCCATCAAGAGTCCACAATTGTTAACATAGTGCCACATTAAAACACCTTTCTCAATTTATTCCCACACATGGATAAATCCTCTTGCTAAAACATATGATAAGAACATCATGACACTTCATTCTTCAATACTCCTTCAACAAATATTTGTGAATTCAAGGAATATTCTCCACATAACCATAATACTATAATTATACCCAAGAAAATTAGCAATAATTTCATAATAACTTACTTTTTCTTAATATTTTTTATTATGTAGGTCACCATATAGTACATCATTAGTTTTTGACGTAGTGTTCCATGATGCATAGTTTGTGTGTAACACTCAGTGGTTCATGCAATATGTGCCCTCCTTAATACCCATCACCAGGCTAATCCATCCCCCCAACCCTCTCCCCTCTAAAACCCTAAGTTTGTTTCCTGGAGTCCATAGTTTCTCATGGTTCATCATCCCCTCTGATTCTGCCCCTTCATTTTTTCCTTCCCTCTCCTAATGTCTCCACGCTAACCCTTATGTTCCACAAATGAGTGAAGCCATATGATAATTGTCTTTCTCTGTTTGACTTATTTCACTTAGCATAATCTCCTTCAGTTCCATCCATGTTGATGCAAATATTTGGTATTCATCCTTTCTGATGGCTGAGCAATATTCCATTGTATACATGGACCACATCTTCCTTATCCATTCATCCATTGAAGGGCATCTTGGCTACTTCCACACTTTGGCTATTGTGGTCATTGCTGATATGAACTTTGGAGTGCATATGGCCCTTTTCACTACATCCATATCTTTGGGATAAATAGCCACTAGTACAATTGCTGGGTTACAGGTTAGCTCTATTTTTAACTTTTTGAGGAACCTCCAAACTGTTTTCCAAAGTGGGTATACCAACTTGCATTCCCACCAACAAGTTAAGAGGGTTTCCAAAAAAAAAAAGAAAGAAAAGAAAAGAAAAAAAAAGTTTCCCTTTCTCTACAACCACGCCAACATTTGTTGTTTCTTGTTTTGTCAATTTTTGCCATTCTAACTGGGGTAAAGTCGTATCTCAGTGTGGTTTTGATTTAAATATCCCTGATGGCTAATGATGTTGAACATTTTTTCACGTATCTGTTAGACATTTGTATGTCTTCTTTGGAGAAGTGTCTGTTCATGTTTTTTGCCCATTTTTTGACTTGATTATTTGTTTTTTGGGTGTTGAGTTTGAGAAGTTCTTTATATATCTTGGGTACCAGCCCTCTATCTGTAGTGTCATTTATAAATATCTTCTCTCATTCCTTGGGTTATCTCTTAGTTTTGTTGACTGTTTCCTTTACTGTGCAGAAGCTTTTTATCTTGATGAGGTCCCAAGTGTTCATTTTTGCTTTTGTTTCCCTTGACTTTGGAGACATGTTTTGAAAGAAGTTGCTGTGGCCGATGTCAAAAAGGTTACTGCCTATGTTCTTCTCTAGGATTTTGATGAATTCCTGTCTCACATTGAGGTCTTTCATTCAGAGTTTATCTTTGTGTATGGTGTAAAAGAATGGTTGAGTTTCATTCTTCTGTATATAGCTATCCAATTTTACCAGCACCATTTATCGAAGAAATTGTCTTTAACCTTTGGGTATTTTTTCCTGCTTTGTCAAGATTAGTTGACCATAGATTTGAGGGTCCATATCTGGGTTCTCTGTTCTGTTCAATTGATCTATGTGTCTATTTTTGTGTCACTACCATGCTGTCTTGGTGATCACAGCTTTGTAGTATAGCTTGAAATCAGGCAACATAATGCCCCCAACTTTGTTTTTCTTTTTCAACATTTCTTTGGTGAATCGGGGTTTTTCTGGTTCCATACAAATTTTAGGATTGCATACAAATTTTAGGTTCCATACAAATTTTTCCAGCACTTTGAAAAATGGCATTGGTATTTTGATCAGGATGGCGTTGAATATATAGATTGCTCTGGACACCATATAAAAACCATCTATGAGAAGCCCACAGCAAATATCATTCTTAATGGGGAAAAGCTGAGAGCCTTTCCCTTAAGATCAGGAACACAACAAGGATGTCTACTCTTTCCCCTATTGTTCAACAGAGTACTGGAAGTCCCAGCAACAGCAATCAGACAACAAAAGAAATAAAAAAATACGTATTCAAATTGACAAAGAAGAAGTAAAACTCTCTCTCTTCCCAGATGACATGATACTTTATGTGGCAAACCCAAAAGACTCTACCCCCAAACTACTAGAACTCATATAGCAATTCAGTAATATGACAGGATACAAAATCAATGCACAGAAATCAGTTGCTTTCCTATACACTAGCAATGTAACTGTAGATAGAGAAATTTGGGAATTGATTTTAATTATGATAACACCAAAAACTTTAAGATGTCTTGGAATAAACCTAACCAAAGAGGAAAAGGATCTATACTCTAGACACTATAGAACTCTTATGAAGGAAGTTGAAGAAGACACAAAAAGATGGAAAAACATTCCATGCTCATGGATCAGAAGAATAACATTGTTAGAATGTCTGGCAATTATTTTAATGGATATACTAAGCTTTTTCTGTAAACTATGTTTCATTTTTTCTGTCCACCTGGCTACTAATAATCTAAAAATGGCCAAAGAGCAAATTGATACCTGTGAAATAAAAATAAAATCCTAATGAAGGTGAATTATCACCACTGAGTTATCAAAAATTAATTATGAAAATATTCTTTGGCTAAAATTTAAAAAAATACAGAATTTTTATAGAAAATTGTTAGAAATGACTTCATTGATAAAGTAACTTTCTTTATCCCTGTAAATGATAAAATGTCATTTTTTTGAAATTAATAAAAGCACTTTTTTCTACCTGAAGATAAATTATATTTTTTAAAAATCATAACTTCAATGTATTTACAAAATATATCTTATTGCTCCTACAGAAAGATAAAGAAGATCAGTGGCTAGAGAAAAAAGTGCAGGGAAATAAAGACCACATTATTTTGGAGCATCTACAGTGGACAATGGGGTATGAAGTTCAAATTACAGCTGCCAATAGATTGGGATATTCAGAACCAACAGTCTATGAGTTCAGCATGCCACCAAAGCCAAACATTATTAAAGGTAAGCAAAACTATGTACTTTCTTAGGTGGCTATACATATGATATCATCTTTTTATAAACTCCTCTGGAATTTTTCTTAATACTGAAAACATAATTTTATAGAAGGAAGTGTGAATCCTGACTTCTAATCATGGTTATTGTGACATGTCTTACTCAAGATTTCTCAAATTGTTTTTGCCATGGGGTATCAGCTAGATGGTAAATGCACTTTGACAGCTTTGGTAGTCGAAGGGATGGGGAGAGAACAGAAAGAGGGGATGGAGGGTAAGAATGGAGTGTCAAAAACCAACATGAAAGATTTCTATTAAGTCCAGAAAATCTTTTGCAAAGAAGACGTCTCTACCAAACACATGGAGGCTGGTCCTTCACTTATGGAAAAATGTGGTCAAAGATAATGATAAGCCCATCCATGACTGATCAAGCCAGTTGATTTTGGAAATACAGACTCAATCACATGCTGAGGCAGAAAAACTACAGATGTACCCCAGAAAAAAAGTACAACTAGGGTTTCAAGGAGGCTCACAATATTTCAAGACACTTGACATCAGTATTCACAGTGCACTGGTGAATTCTATCTTTATTAAGTAACAGTGCTTGCATCATTATATGCTAGTGATGCTATAAAAGTCCACAGGAAGGATATTAAATTTTTTTTCAGATACATGCTATAGAGGTAAAGATGCAAGAATTTGTCCAGATTCATTGTCATATTTAACTCTGTAAGTTGTCACATGGATCATATTTTAACATCCATCATTCCTTTAAATATATGTAACATTTACTGATGAATTTTATACATACATGTATGCATATATGCAATATACATATACTCTTCATATGTATAATGTAGAGATGAGAGCAGCATATTCATAAGCGTGACTTATTGAAGTCATATTATATTAGAGTGTCTGTAGTGTTACATAACACTGTTGAGACTGGGAAAAGATAAAGTGTGTTAGTTCAGACATGCTCTTAGCCCTCTTGTGAGTTCAAATTGATATTAATCTCATTATTATGAGTTTGTGAAATACTACATCTTTTTTTTCCAAATTGAAAGCATCTTTATACAGTTAATCTTTCTGTTAAAAAATAATTACTATTGGGGCACCTGGGTGGCTCAGTGGGTTAAGGCCTCTGCCTTCGGCTCAGGTCATGATCCCAGACCCCTGGGATCGAGCCCCGCATTGGGCTCTCTGCTCAGCAGGGAGCCTGCTTCCTCCTCTCTCTCTCTCTCCCTGCCTCTCTGCCTACTTGTGATCTCTGTCTGTCAAATAAATAAATTAAAAAACCTTAAAAAATAATAATTACTATTGGTTATATGTATATTACTATTGGTTAAAAGTAATTGATATTTGGCTTTGTATTGCTCATATTAATTAATAAGTGCTTCCAATTACAGTTTGAAATTAGGAAGCTGGGAGCATCTAGGACTAATACCTGATATGTTGTAATGGAATTTTAAAAAATTTACAAAGTATTTGTGCATTTGTTATCTCATTATCTCATTTGTATATCTCTGAATCTGAATTGAACAATGAAGAATTATACTCATTTTACAGATGTAAATTTGGAAGGTTAAGGGATCTGTTTCAAGGTCAGAGCTACTTTAGTCATATGACAAATCCAATACCCTTAATAAGATGATACACCTAAGAATAATGGTTGAATATACTATCAAGTTCATTGCCTCTGTTAGTTTTAAACATCAGTAACTACCTCTACAAATACATCTTATTTTTGCAGTAATTATCCTCTATGCAGATATCAGCAACATGATATAAATATGATTCTAAATCTGAGTCAGAATCTTCAAAGGAGGATTGCAGCAGTCAACTCCATTTTCTTCAATCTTTAATTCAGCTCATATGTGTGGAGAAAAATAATTATTTTTATCAAGATAAAATTAATCTTGCATGAAGTTGGAAGACAACATTTTAGTAACATTTTACAGGTAATAGATTGTGAAAAAAATAGACTTTAGGTAGGTTACTTCCAGAGTCCCTGTTATTTTTTATAAAAAAACATTTTTGAAGGATGCCTGGGTGGCTCGGTCAGTAGAACATCTGCCTTTGGCTTAGGTCATGATTCTGGGGTCCTGGGATTGAGCCCCTTATCAGGCCCTCAGCTCATCAGGGAGTCTGCTTCTCCCTACCCTCTGCTGCTCCCCCTACTTGTGTGTGCTCTCTCTCTCTTTCTAATAAATAAATAAAATCTTAAAGTAATTGTTGTTAATAAAAACCAAAAGTAAGTATGGACAAAAGGGTAAATAAGAATATATGTATATACATATATACATACATATATAGACACATACATACATATACAGGCACAAAAATACCTAAGATATATTATGATACATTTACTATAAAAACATATTTTGTTTGAGTTTCAGAATCAGATTGTGGGCAGTACTTAGAAGATAAGTAAAAAGAATTACGGTTTATAATTTCAGCTTAGCTCTTGTTACTTAATTTCCCTTGATACGCATTTCTTTATCTCTAAGGTAGTTTCTTCTGGTCCTTTTATATTAGGATTCATTCATTTGTTCCAGATATTTATTAGGGTCTTACTTTGTGAGAAGGACAGACATGGGTACAGAGGAATGACCTGTGAAAAATACAGACTGGCCTCTGCCCTTCAGGGACTTTACAATCTAGTAGGGAAGGTAGGCATAAAGCCTAGGGTTAGAATAATGACCAAATAATTGCAACTAATAGATGTGTTCGTGCTGTATGCTGCATGAAGGGGTTTGGCACTTGTACCTAACTTGTGAGAGGGTGGAGTTCGGGAACGGTTCCTTTAGAAAGTCCCTTTCCAAAAGAAACTTACAAGAAATGAGTCTTCCAAGGAAAGTGTCATATATAAAAGTGGCCTCTGCCTGGGAAGTAGATAAAACATGGTTGAAGAGAACCTGGAAGTGTGAACAAAAGTAAGGATGAAGAGGGATCTGTGACCCAGATAATCCAAGGTCTTCTGAAAATGACATAAACAATCTTAAAAAAAGTTCTTAGAAGCAATAAGAAATCATTTGAAGCAGGGACGTTATATGAGTAGATAGACATTACAGACAGATTAATCTAGCTCAGATGGTGAAAGGAAGAGATGGGTGAATAGAACACTTGGAAAAAAGTGATAGCAGGAGCAAAAGAGAACTGTGAGTAAATTCTGGACACAGTGTAGATGTAGGTTAACCTTACACGTGTAACATATTGAATTCAGTAGATATTGATGACTGAGTTTCTTGCTTGGATAGTGGGAACACTGTTGGCATCATCTCTCAGGATAAAGAATTTGAGGAGCAGGATTTGGAGAATAGGATCAAACACAAGATCGGTTTGGTGGTTTTTACGTTTGAAATGTCAAGTAGTAGTTATATGTATGTGTATAAAGATGAGAAGATAGCCATAGATTGGAAACATATATTATTATGTTAACAGGTTAACAGGTGAATGGTATTTGAAACCTGGGTGAGGATAAAATTAGACATTGAGTAATACCTAAGCTCTATGAAAAGGAGTCGACATCTAAAATACTCATAGATGTCTCCCTGGTACCTAGAAGGGTGACTGGCACAGCACAGATATTCAAGGAGTACTTCTTGGGTAACTGAGTAGAGGATGAAGAACTGAGTCCCAAGGAACTAAGATATTGTACAGGAAGAGGAAACCACAGCAGCCCCTACCCCCTCCCTCTGAGACGAAGATGTAGAGTTCCTGGCAAAAGAGAAGACTGTAGTATCTTGGAAGCTAAGAGAGAATCATCTTTCAAGAAGAAAAGCTATAAATCTCATGCCACTTCAGATGCTGCTGAGAGGTCAGTGGAACTCAATGGAAAGAGATGTGAAGTGTCCTTCATACATACAACTTTGCTGAAGTGGCTGAGAGAGAAATTAGGTAGGAGTGGGCTGAGGATTTTATGTGAGGTGAAGAGGTTTAGATTCCATGTTTATTTAATGCTTGTAAGAAGGTTTTCTATGAAGGTGAGCAGAGTTAAAAAAAAAAAGAAAAGAAACAGTGTTAGAAAGACTTTTAGGATGAAAAATGCTCGAGTGTGTTTTGTAGTTGATCATGCAGTCAAGAAGTCAGAAAAAGCTATCTGAGAAGGTAGGAGAAAGAATTCCTCCTCTCTAAACTGGGCAGCTGATACAAAGCAATAGCAGCCTCCTAGAAAAGGGGAAAGAAGAAGAAAAGATTATTTATAAAAATGTTACAAAATAATGTCTAGTTAACTGTAACCACGGACTCAAATCCTCAATCCACTGGCTACTCAAGCCTCACGGAAAGCCACGTTGAAGACATGCCTTTATAGTTCAAGCATTGTTCTGTTTGGCTCTAGAAGTTTCTTGGGGCAATGTTAAAGGCTATGATGGGTGACGGTGAATTTGGGAGCCTTTATGTCCATGATATCCTACAGAGTTAAAATTATGTACTGATAAAATAAGGAAAATAATCTGCATATGCTGTCATCAAAACTACTCTTGTGTGATTTCTTATTCCATTTTAAAGTAAATATTATAAATTCAAACTCATATCTGAAATAAGTTATCTATAATAAGCTAGCAGGTCTTAAGTCTTTTTATTCTAGTTTTAGAAGATGTGAACTTTACAAGTTAATTTAGTTTTAATTCATTTTTGGTAGCATGCCTTGTAAACTGTCTAAATAAGTTTACGGACTTTTGAATTTAAAAAGCCATTGCTTATGTGCATTTAATATATTTAACTTTTGTAAGTAACAGGCTAAATATAGAATACATGTAATCATTGGACCGAAGAACTATTTTTTTAACAATATGCTCACCTTACATTCATACATTACATTACATACATATATATATTACATTGTATACATACACATGCACACACACACACATATACACAATATATTATTGACAATACTGGTTTTTATTTTTCCTTTAAGATTTTATTTATTTATTTGACAGACAGAGATCACAAGTAGGCAGAGAGGCAGGGAGAGAGAGAGAGAGGAGGAAGCAGGCTCCCCACCGAGCAGAGAGCCCGATGTGGGGCTCGATCCCAGGATCCTGGGATCACGACCCGAGCCAAAGGCAGAGGCCTTAACCCACTGAGCCACCCAGGTGCCCCGACAATACTGGCTTTTCTTTGTATGTGTATTAGAGGATACCACACTTCTCCATAGTTTATTATTCCAATTTAAAAAGTACTTCATGATGAATAATATTTTCTCATTTTCTTTTATTAAATATGTGTTTATTTTGAAAGATGTGTTTCTTGAGTTACATAGAACTGGAGTGCAAAATCACAATCCTGTTCTTTTTTGGAATATTCATAACAGCATAATGCCATCTCACTTTATTTATAAACAATGAGAATATTGAATAGTTATGACAAATTCTTTTTTTTTAACTTTATTTTAAAATTCTTTTTTTAAACTTTGTTTAATTTTTTCAGTGTTCAAGATTCATTGTTTAATGCATCACACCAAATTAATTCTTATAAAATAATTATAAACCTATGGAATAATAGTCTGATAAAATGACATTTATGGATTTGTTCTGTAATCTTTGTGGCTAAAAACACTAGTACTTTGGTGGTTTGAATATAATCTAATATTTTAAAAAATTCTTGGTGATAAATTTATTTTGAAAAACATTTTCCACCATTTCTTTTGGTTTATGACAGGTTTAATACTGTCTGTTTTAACAAAAACAACAACAAAAGACCTTTACTTTTTTCTTTTAGTAATTGCTTCCTTTCTCTGCTTTTGTTACTATGAATTGAACACATCTAATTTTAACACTATCAATATAACTTGGTGACAAGTAATTCCATTCATACATTGTTGAGATCTGATGATAAAACTATTCTACCATATGAATTCAAGCACGTAATAATACATCTATAGGAGTTCCTCAAATTTAAGAAGCTAAGAAAGAATTATATAAATCACCACCACTACATATGTTGTTAAAATTTTTCAGGTTTCTTTTCTTTTGTCTTTTCATGGTCATTTTGATTATACTTCTAATGAACTGAAGAGTGAAATAATTTTGATAACACTCCATCTAGTTCTAAGCAATACTAGTATACTCTTACAGTTCTGAATAACTCAACATGAACAAAAAAAACAATATATTCAAGTCCATGGCAAATACTAAAATGCCTTCTTAAAGTTAAATTTATTATCTGTTCAGAATATGAATAAGAACAATTCTAAAACAATGGTGAAATTGAGTTTCAGTAATTGGAAAGAACTTTATTTTAACTATCTGGAGATCTCAGTCAAAGCTAAATATTAATACTACACCAAAAACAATATTTCTTTGAATTTAGCACATGATGAAAAAGTCAACATATTTTTTCATGATTTATTTGTTCTCAAAGTTATTTTTAAAGAGGTACAATGACAGGGGTGCCTGGATGGCTCAATGGGTTAAGCCTCTGGCTTTGGCTCAGGTCATGATCTCAGGGTCCTGGGATCAAGACCTAAACCTGGCTCTCTGCCTACTTGTGATTGCTCTGTCAAATAAATAAATCAGATCTTAGGAAAAAAATAAAATAAAGAGGTACGATGACATATGTCTAGAGTTTGCCTTTCGTTAGTTGGATCAGGACTCCTTCCTTCTATTCTTATGGCCAATTTTCATTGTGTGAATATGTAATTTTCATTGATATTTCTTAGTAGTTTATTCACTATTAAAATATAACTACTTTAATTAAATATTTCTTCTAAGATACAATGGCAGCGAAAAGTACTATCAGTAAACATTGCAGAATAAAATGAGTTCGTATCTACAGTAGCAATGTGATTTTACCAGTACAGTAGCACAGTGAAATGGCAGATGCCTTCTCGGTTATAAGTTGTATCTTCATTCGAGAATAATTAACATTTGAAAAATTAATAACAGAACTACTGTCTGATTTATGTGTAGTAAACATTATTAATATTGAGTATTAATATTGAGGCTCAGCTATGATTTTAATATGAGACAACTATTTAGAAATGTTTTATACAGATTTTAGCCATTCTTTGTCTTGTATCAAAGTAATTTTTTTGTAGGTAATTTGTAATGGCTTTGTGTAAATCTTGCATTAATTATTTTCTCTTTTTTTTCTTTCCTACTGTCACTTTTTTCTTTTTCTTTACTTTCATATTTGTAACCTTACTCTTTTCTTCCTTAATTATTTTATTCTTACTCTATTTTCAAAAACAATTTCCGTCATGCAGATAAATGCTGTGAAGCGAATAAAGGTGAAAACAGAAGCCAGTCATGGCAGCTGAATGCTGCTGGGTTTTCTTTCATTCTAGCCATAAGTTTGTCTTGGATGTTTTAATGTTGTTGTTATATGATATTTCCTTTTATGCCCTGCAAATTTACAAGGCTAATCTGAAATTATGATAAAAGGTTTTCTAAGATCCAACTAATAATGCATGTATCTTCACCCATGAACAATTAGCCTATTTTCCCTTCCCCAAATTGTCAAACTTTAAAGTAGATAATTTGTCAGAAAATCACTGAAAGAAAGAGAATCAGGATTGTTTCTTCCAGGATACAGTTCACTGAATAATTTGCTTCATTCTAAAGTTTCCTTTAATTTCTGAAGTTGACCTTGTTAAATATCATGTCACTTTTACTTGGAACATAAGCATTTGCTGCATCTAATCTCTTTTATTTGATTATTTTGCAAATCTAATTCAACATCCATGAGCATACATTGTACAAATAGTAATTTTATTATGTAGAATTGTGGATCTTTTATATTGGTTTAAAATGTTATCCTTTTAAATTTAAGTTTCTAACTTTATGGACATTTATAAAACTTCATAGTGTTTACCATTTAAATAAAACATAACCCTGATAACTTTTATTATATTAGATGTGTACCCCTATTGTGCTGCCTGTTTTTCTTTTACTGACCTAAAATGTCATAAGGAATAAAAGTGGAAGAATTTCTTCTTTTAAATTTGAACACCAATTTTAAAGTATCCATTTTTCATTATGTGAAAATATCTCACTGCAGTTGTTCCAAAGTAAATAATAAATTAAGTTTTAATGTGTTTAAAAAGTTGCACCCTGTTCACTGGATAAGGACTATACTGTGAGCTGGCATCAGCTACTCTTACCTACTTCTTGAGAGAAGATGAAATTGAGGTGAGAAGGAGGTGTTGCTACATTCCATTTTTCAGAGGAAGCTGGATTTGAGGGAGTATCATGAGTAATGATTTCAGTTTTGACATTTTCATTCATTATGAAATAAGAAAAGTGTTTTGTGCTTTTTACTCTCAAACACACTCTTGCAAATGATTCTTAACACTCATTCAGGACAATTAGAAAGCTATCAGATTTATGTATATCACAAGAGTGACCATACCTATCTGGTAAATCAAATGATTGGATTCTGGGCTTTGAGAGTCCCTCATCAAAAACTATTTATTTTGCTGCATGAAAGCATTTTCTTATTCTTTAAAAAAAAAAAAAAAAAAAAAAAAAGCTACAGGATCCTATTACATAAGATGTAACGCTAGACTTCTCCTTAGTAGTCTGTTTTATCTTTTCTAAATTCTGCTAGGCACTTCTGTCCTTTCTTCTGACCTAGCAATGGACCCTTTAGAATCCAAAAGTAATCCATCCACAGATTAAACACTTTTCTATTTCCTTCCCTTTTCTTCTGCTGAGACAAAGGGACTCCCAGACTTGGGCACGATGGAACTCTAACCTGCTTATGGAGAATGTTTTGTTTTTAAAATCACCATAGCAGGGGTGTCTTAGTTAAGCATCTTCCTTCAGCTCAGGTTATGATCCTGGGGTCCTGGGATTGACCCCACATTTTTCAGTGGGGATCCTGCTTCTCCTTCTGCACACCCTCTACTTGTGTTCTCTCTCTCTCTCTCAAAGAAAGAAATGAAATAAAATAAAACAAAATTACCACAGCCAACTTTTTTTTTTTAATTAAAGAACTAATTATAAGTGCATGTTATATTCCAGGAGGTCTGTATTTGGAGAAGATATGTAGACTGGTTGGTTACTAATAACCAGAAAGTGCTGGGAAAGAAAAGAGTGCCAATAACTCTTCCAGGAAGTTTTTCCTGTTCACTATAACCTGCCTGAATCTTTCCAATAAGAGAAAGGCTTCCATGAGATTCATGTAGAAATTATTTTGACATAGTATATGATAGAAAATGCTTTTGTGGAGAACATGGAATATGGATTTCATAAGATAACATAGCTGATTTTAAAAATTTAATATTCTATGACTTAAGGTCACCAACAGTGATATGACGAATACTCAAAGTCAGGTTTACATGGTACTTAAAGTGATATTTTGACAGTTGAGAAAATAATCTAAAATCAAAATTTTATTGTCTCAGAATTATTTACATTTAACAAATTCTGCACTTAGTTTTTATAAACACTTAAGTACAGAACAAGTTTTTAATCCTGAAATTAATAAGCAATGTATCACTTGACCAAATGTTTATGCTTAGAAGAACAGTTATTTTGCAGTGCTGAGAAATGTGTAAATTCTTGAAAATAGATCCTCAGACATCTTAACATACATGTTCTGTGCTTTGGTTTATTTCTACAAGAAATAGGAAAGCACAAAACTCTGAACAGCACAGCTATAACATTTCGATAATTGAGACCTTAGAGATTATAAATTACCTTCTTAGATTTTTAAAAAATCTTAATAATATGTAAGTTTTGTTACTAAATTATCATTTTTATTATCTGAGTTTTAGTTTTGTTATATGCAACTATGTAATCTGACGGAGCTGTTTAGTCTAATTAGTATCTACCTGTGGGTATAAATGAATGTGAATGTTGGTAAACAAAACATAAAAATTCAACTTCTTTTAAGTCTCTCCTTCATATCATCCAGTGAATTTTTTCAACCAATAAATTCTTAAATAAAATCCTGTGTCTAAGATGTATAAAATATGAACTTGTGTGTTAAGGTGAGTTTTCTGTTAACCATTACATGTAATGTGTCTGTGTCTCTAGATATGTAGATCATAGCTCTAAATGTTAAATCATTCCAGAAATTTGAGTATCCTCTACCAGTTACTAAGTTAGTTGATTTTTTAAAATTTCTTTCCTTTAGCCAAAATATCTTAAGTATTTCAAAACATTAAATAAATAAATATATTTTAGACACTGGATTAAACATTTATGTATGTAATTTCAGTTAGACATATAAAATGAATACATACATGAATAACTTAATTGAAAATAGTTTTCACTATTTAAATATACAGCAGGTTTTTTTAAATTAAGAATTAAAGGGGCACGTGGGTGGTTCAGTGGTTTAAAGCCTCTGCCTTCGGCTCAGGTCATGATCTCAGGGTCCTGGGATCTAGCCCCACATTGGGCTCTCTGCTCAGCAGGAAGCCTGCTTCTTCCTCTCTCTCTGCCTGCCTCTCTGCCTACTTGTGATCTCTGTCAACTAAATAAATAAAATCTTTAAAAAAATAAAAAATAAATAAATTAAGAATTAAAAATACAAGTATGTACAGAAGTTCATAGGTTATACAATTTGGGTCAATTTGGAAGCCATTATAATTTAACTGAAATATATTCCATGTAAGAATGGTGACTTATCATATTTAATTTAAAACTGAAATAAGGAAAATTCTACAGTAGTTTCAACTTAGAACATTTGGATTTGTGATTATTTAGTTATAGTCAACAAAAAAGTGTGCAAGAAGTAATTAATCTTTTTTGGGACAGGATGAATTCTATTAGACATCTGAAAACTATTGTATTTATTAATATGGTATACCTAAACTGGGAATGGAAAAATAAATTTTAAATTTACAAATGATTTTAGTGATTTAAGATAGATATTTATATATCAACAGTAGAATCATTAAGTATGTTCAGGTCTAGTTTTCAAGAAGAGTTAGCTCACGTTACCTATAACAACACTTTCAGTTTTGAAGTAGTTAGGAAATCTCTCTAGTCATGTAAAATTATCTGAAAATTTCTACCTGTTTGTTTTTGGTTATGACATTAGCTGCATTAAGAACTTTAAATAGTGTGTTACAGTGCTACCTAAATTAAATGTTATTTATAATTTTCTTTAGCCCTTATGTATTATAATTTTACTTATCATGAAGGTTGTATCCACATGTGTCATTTAATGTATTTTATTACGACTCAAATCTTGAGGTGTAATATCCTTTAAACAACCTTTGAATAGGTACAAATTAAGTAGGTTTTCTCTTATATTAGCTTTTTTCCTTCCTTCCTTCTTTCCTTCCTTCCTTCCTTCCTTCCAATTTATTCTTTCTAATATTCTCTCTCCCTTACATTCTTTTTATTCCCCCTCTTTGTCTCTCTTGCTGGGTTATTTTCTCTCTTTCCCAACCCCCTCCAGCCTTCCATCCCTTTCTCTCAATTTCTGCCCATGAATAAATAGGATTTATTTTTTCTACTTCTTTTCCATTAATCACTGTTAAATCTTAAAGTCTTACAATTTGTGCTATGGATATATGTCCTAAAACCTTCAGAAAGACTAATTCATTGAGGGGATAGCTCAAATTTGCATATTTTAAATTATTGGAGATGCAAATATTCTACAAATAGCCCTTGAAATTATCTCAATATGAATTGAAATTGGTAAAAATTCCATTCCCAGCTGATTATGTTGTAAAAAATAAAGAGAATTATTTAATCAATGTTAACACTTGATAGTTTATCTTAGAATCCAGAAGGTATTACCACAGTAAATTTTAGGACCTAACTAAAGAAAAAAAATCTTTCTAACCTCTCCTTAACCTGATCTCTTCTGTATTACCATCTAAATGGGTAGAGTTAACATGTAAAGTTACCGCTTTTTTTAACTTTTAAATATAAAGCTGTAGTATTATCTCTTTAATTTATTGTACTTAAAAACTTGATGAAATACATAAAAGTTATAATAGCATCTTGACAGCTTCTCAATTTTTACCTAAGGCAAACAACTTCAGTAAACTTAAATTTAATTGTTCTGCCATAAAGACAGAGATAAGAGAGTGATATCAATGCTGTGTTTTCCAAATACCTTTGGTTTTTTTTTATCTTACATAATATGAGCCAGATAAAGATTTTCTGATAGTAATCCATTCTTCTTTTATGGCTATTAATTAATTTTAAAGCCTAAATTGAAAGAGAAATTGAAACAGCTAAGGAAAACACATATGTTCAAGAGTTCTAGTATTTTATCTGTGCTGATCTGAACTGCAACTGATGTCCTTATGGCTCTGTTGGTAGACTATTATTTTACCTAATTTTTAAAGATAGGTTGATTCAAGTAGACTCAAATTTCATTTTAAGTGTGAATTAATTAAATGTATTTTTAGTTATAATGTAAAGTTTCTTAATTTGTATGTGTTCAAATTCAATTAAGTTATTCTTTATCATTCCATTTTAACTAATGAAAATGCAAAGTAACATATTTATAAGCATTGAATAATATTAAGAGATAGCATCTTAATTATACCATATTTATTTTTATTATATACTTGTACTAAATGGGCACTATGAAATAAATCTCCTAGTTAATATTTTTTTTAATTGCAAGCAATTAAAAATTACTGTCTTAAATAATCTCCATGATTCATGAACTTCTTTAAGAATATTTTATCTCACATCTTACACTGATTTTATGTATAACACTTGTGTTTTAAAGTGACTATTTCTGATCATTTTAATTGCATTTGTTTTCATCATGGCTTATTTTCTTGAAAAAAATGTACGTTATAAATGTATTGTCTTCAGTATCATCCCTTATTTAAAACCCTCAACATAATATCCAGCACTATGTGTAATCCTATGCATGTGTTTCATAGTAAATTAAATGTCATTTTATTTTCTGTACCTCTGTGTCTCCATTGTTGTAATAAAGAAAACTGAGGAAAAGCTTTGTTATATGTGTTTTCTTTATTACTGGTACAAATCTTTTCTGTCCTTGTTGTGTGTTTTCATTCCTAACTTGATCAAATCCAATATCACAGTGTAATAAACATACAATCATTGAGTGACTTCTATTTGGGACAAATAATTAAGATTCATATTGCAAAAATAATTTAGAAACACTACTAAATAGTGTTTCTTTCATAGTAAACTAGTTCCAAAGTCTTCTTATAAACTTCAGTGACAAGTAGGAGACCAAAATAGTCAGATTCTATCTCAATAAAACACAGGAATAAAGTTAATAATTTTAATAATGCAAGCATTGTTAAGTAGTTTCCTTTGCTAGCAAAAGTTTAAAAAGGCAGATGTAAATGCTTAAAGAGATTTTTCAAATCTCTTTGATTAATGTATTACTGTAATTCAGTTTAAGCACCATGCGAATGAAATTGTAGAAAATTCCTAAGTTTTGCTGCTCAACCATAGACAAGGTTTGAAACAAAAATGATTTTTTTCTTAAGTTCTGTTTCTTAATGTGTACTATGCCACATCCTGTGTGGAATATTTCCTTCATTCCTCATAAAATCCCTCTGAAGTATCATTTCTCCCATATTTTAGAGGAGAATAGTGAGGCCTAAATAGATTGAGTAATTTACACAAAAAGTCATAATTAGCATCCAGGTCCAAGGCTCTTAATAAAACATTTTATTTCTCTCTTTTAGTACTGGACCTGGGTTCAAATGATAATTCTTTAATATGGAAATTATTTAATTAGTTTTTATAAAGTAAAAAATTGCTGACTTAGATATGAATGCAGAAGTCTCTTAAATAATTATATCAAGTGCTGCATTGTCAGATAAAAATGAAATAGTATAGAAATTACAAAGGTGAAAAAGTTCATTTTCAAGATTTGCATTATTTTAAGGCACACTCAATCTTTCTTATTCCAGAACAGCCCACCCTCAAATGTATATATTAATCTATATATCTCCCATCAAAACATATTTGTATACATTTCAATTAGTTTTTATGAAGTAAAAAATGTCAATGTAATATCTGTATTTTGTTATAATTTTTAAACTTCTTTCAATTGATTCAATAGTTAAAAAAGTTTTGTACATTGGGAGAGAAAGAAAGTTAAGTTTTCTTTGTTCTTGTTTTTGTTTTTCCTGAAACCCCTTGAAAGTGAGCTGGTATCAAATGGGAAGTATCTAGGAATCGTTGGATATTTGTATAGTGATGTCATGGTGACTTTATGTTACTCTATTACCTATATATTACTTCATTGTTTGGGGTCACTGTGAAAAAGCTAAAGAGATTTGAGTAAATGTATTCTAATATTCTAATCAATGCTGTTATCTTATTATGTCAACAAACTGAGGATCAGAGAAGCCCAATGATGACTAGTCATTGACTCAGCATTCCTTCTATCTTTTTTATCAAATTACACTGAATCGGAGATAGCATAACTCAATCCCTAGTCTACAATTTATATGGTCCTGTGTCTTTGACCTAGTTCCTTTGATTTCTTCTTGATTGCCTCATAAAAAATCAATGTGGCTCAGGAAAGGCCACTAACCAGCCACAGTTCCTTCCAGTAATCATTCAACAAGTCAGCTTGTTATAACCTTTCTCACTTTAATTCCTACACACAGAGCTGCTTTCCCATGATCAGTGTAATAAACTCACATTCAGTTTACAGCCCCAAAAGAATATCAAATTAAATGTAATCACTTTATGATTTTTACACATTTTCTGAAAACATCTTATAAAATTACTTTTTTACATTGTTCATAGAAAGATCATTTTCTAATAATATGAAGTAATATTTTTACATACTGGCTAATAAAAACATAACTAGATGGTTTTATACCAGCATCCGTCCCTTTCATTTTAAGAAATCAAAATAAACAGCTTGGAATCAGAATTTTCATCGTGGCTATATGCTTCCTTCTCTACTGATTTCTCATTTATTATTACAAGGAAAAATAATTAAAATATTTAAAAATTCATATTATAATAAATATAGATTTTTTTTTCCTGCTTAGGTAAGGTTAACAAAAGTAAAAATCAGTTCTTCAAACTAGCGTTTCTATTTGAGAAATGCATGAACAACTTTCAATTTGCTATTGTTCCTATATAATTTCACAGAGGCTAAACTGGATGTATATGTTACATGGAGGGTTAAATGCAAAACTCTGATGTTCTTCAAAAATGATAAGAAAAATATTCTCTTTGCAGTGCTTATTGGTAGAAAACAGAAAAAAATATTGTGGCGTTTTTCTATGCTAGCCAGAGACTTACTGTTCCATCAGATGGCTCAGACATGAAGGAAAGTTTATTTAAGGGAATAGAAATATTTCTCTACAGCAGAGTCTGGTCTAATTCATTGGTGGGTCCCCTCCTACTAAACCACAAAGCTAAAAATGTTTACAACTTTCCTGTGTGTCAGTCATCACTGAGGATGCCATTTCTTTTTTTTTTTTTTAATTATTAAAGGGCATGAAAGATTGCTTATCGAATTTACAGACATTCCCAGTCAACCCAGGCAACATAACCATTTACTGGAAGATTTTAAAGATACAATTCTGTATTTTTTTCTCATTCTTAGATAGACTTTACCTTTTAGAGAAGTTTCAGGTTCACACCAAAATTGAGAGGAATGTCCAGAGTTCCTATATAATGCCTGCCCCAATACATGTATAGCCCCCCCCATAATCAACATGGGAAGTGGTACATTTGTTACAATCGGTCAACCTACATTGACACCACTGACATCATTTTTACCCAGAGTCCAAAGTTGGTATTAGGACTTATTCTTGATGTTTTACATTATATGGGTTTTGATGAAGGCATAATGAAATCTATCCACCATCATAGCATTTTACAAAATAGCTTCACTGCCCTAAAAATCCTCTGTGTTCTGCCTATTCATCCGTCCTTCTCTCCTAACTCCTGGCAACCACTGGTCTTTTCTACAGTCTCTAAAGCTTCTTTTCCATCATGTCTATAGTTGGAATCATATACTATATAGCTTTTTCACATTGGTTTTTTTCACTTAATAATGTGCATTGAAGGTTCTTTCATGTTTTTCATGATGTGATGACTCATTTCTTTTTTTTTTAAGATTTTATTTATTTATTTGAGAGAGAGAGAGAAAGAGAGAGCATGAGAGGAGAGAGGTTGGCGGGAGAAGCAGACTCCCTGCTGAGCAGGGAGCCTGATGTGGGACTCGATCCCAGGACTCCAGGATCATGACCTGAGCTGAAGGCAGTTGCTTAACCAACTGAGCCACCCAGGCACCCCTCATTTTTTTTTTGCACTGAATAATATTCCATTGTCTGGATGTACCATAGTTTATCCATTTGCCCAGGGAAGGATACCTTAGATGCATTTTTTAAATATATTGAAAATTTGCACGTCTATTTTAGAGTTGAAGTATATAATACAATATACTATTTAGATGCACTATATAATAATATACATTATAAGTGGTCTTATGTGTTTAGATATTTAATTTTAATAATGTAACTTCTTAAAATCTATAACCCTAATGCAGAAATTGAAGTCTCTAAGACCCAATGCAGTGTATGTCTAAAACTGGAAATTTTTTAAAACCTAATGTTATAAATTCTTTGGAAAATAATACCATCCATATATTCACATTTTTCATTTATTGTCTTACATATTTATAAAATTCAAAGGTATGTAGACTTAATAATTTCATAATAGATTAAACAGTTTGGAGTTTCAACAATTTAAAAATATAAATTGTAATTTAATCCTATATGGGTGTGATTCAATTTTGTAATACAGTGTTTAAGAAAAAAGGTATTTTTGGGGTTCCTGTGTGGTTAAGTCAGGAGAGCATCTTGATTTCGTCTCAGGGTCTTGAGGTCAGGCCTCTTGTGGGACTCTGAGCTCAGTAGGGAATGTGCTTGTCTTACTTTCTCTGTCCCCACCCAACGCACCCACTCTTTCTCTCAAATTAATAAAATCTTAAAAAAAAAAAGAACAAGAAAAGAAAGATATTTCTATTTGTGCAAAGAATTCTATTTTCTATTTATGGAATAGCCTTTTAATATTAACAGAAAAAAAAGAATTTTGCCAGTTAAAGGTTAAACCAAGGGACTAAAGTTAAATTATTCAATTCTTTAACACTAGCTGATGTCTATTTTGGTCATATTCATTCCAGTCTAAGAAGGTTTTTTTCCTATAAGCCAATAAAAACCTTCATTATCTTACAATAAATACCTAAATCACTTTGACCAAGGAAAACTGGACACATATAATAAAATTTAAACTGCATATGGAAAAAGTATGGAGTTAGTGAATAAATAAGAATAAATTTCAAAAGTAGCAGTTTGAATAAATATGACATATAAAATATTTTGCATCTCTTTCATTTTTTTGTGAAAGGGTCAGTGGTTTCTATGCAGGTACACTTAGCGATTTGAAATGTCAGTGTAGTTAAGGGCATAGGTATTCTGTTGTGCAAGGACTTTAGGTATTTCACGAGCTCTCATGGTTTATCATTGCACCAGATTTGTGAAACACAAATATTCATTTCTAAAGTTTTCAGTTATTTGAAACATTTATCAAAAAAGTGCTGTTATCTATTAGTGTTTAGCCAACTTTTTAAAAAAAAAATTAACACATTTTATTTCATTCTTTTTCTTATGTTAAATATATTATTTTAACTTTTTCTGAGAGTGTAACAGGTTTTCATCAACACTCCCATGGAACAATAATAACTTTATATTTTTGAGTGTTTCTTTTTATAGGGAATTGTTCCCTAAAGATAAATACTAAAACCTTAAGGGGGATTTTGTAGATTAAAAATAAACAAACAAATGGTGTGAAGGTGATAAGCCACTTGCAATGATATTCCACTTAAAAGTATACAGAATAATTATACATAATTGTAAATATATATTATGTGAATGATAATATTATTTTTTATTATTTTTAAATATATTAATTTTTAAAATATATTAATGGACACTCATTATCGAATGTTGAGTCAATCACTAATCACATGTTCTAGGATGAGTCTATTTTCTCACTGCTTCAAACATTAAGCAGCGATGGACAAGCCTGGTTGCATTATGGAAATGGGCATGGAATAGGAGAGAGGGAAAGCTGACCAGACATTCTAAGCCATAGCCCAGGCCTCCTCTAGCTCCCTCCCTGCAACAGGACCTACTTTCCTATGTATCTCTAAGAACTCTCTGCCATCTTTTGGGAAAAGATCATACTTGTGAGGTTTTGGTGGTGGTGGTGGTGGTGGTGGTTGTCAATTTTGTTTTGGGTGATTTATTTATCTACTCGGTTGCAGGGTCCATTCTTATGAACTTCATCACTTTTATCACTTAACTCCAACCTGCACCCATCATACTCAACATCTCACCTCTAATATTTGTTTATCTATGCTAATGTCAAAACATACCATTTATTTTCATACATTTCCATGTTTGTTCACAGCATGTTCTGACTGAAATAGACTCCTTTCATCACCTGGAAAGCTTCTCATACTTCAATACTTTTCAAACATTGTCTTCTCTATCATGTCTTACTTGACCACTAACTACTTAATTTATAGGCTTTTCCCACCTATCTGCTCAGGCCACACTAATTTTTACCACGAGTTAAGCAAACAGTTGCATGGCATTTCAGTTTCTAAGTTACATGTCTTATTCATCTCTCCCAATTCATATGAGTCCCCAGAGTAGAGAATCGTTTGTCTTTTTCATATTTTATCTTCACAACCGCTTGATAATTTTTTTTAATAAAATTGTGCTAGAATAAAGGATGGTCATGTATTTTTGCCCAATTTAGCCTTGGGCAAAAATATTTCTATAATATCAAAGGACTAGAAAATATTTTGAAAAGATAGTTAATTTATAATTTTGCCTTTGTAAACAAACTTATATAGGAAAAGACATTCTTAGGAAAATGTATAGAGTTTTATAATTATAAATACCATTCATATAATATACATGTTTACAATTCCCTTCCCATTACCAAACCAAATATCATCAATTAGCTAATTGTCTTGCCCCAAATCAAATAGTAAACATAAATAAATAAATAGATAAATAAATAAAATAAATAAATAAATAAATAAAAGTCTGCCCTCTTAACCCACCTTCTCCCAAACAATACTTCCTAGTAGGGAGAAGGATTTGAAGGGAAATTTTGGATTATCATTTACTTAATATATATGTCATATATATACATATATATATATATATATATATATACACATAATAATAGTTATACGTGTAAAGAACATTTTAACATGAGAATCAAAAGGACTAAAAAAAATGGAGACACAGTGCTAAGAAATAGGTAATGTAAAATACAACTTCACTCTCCTCCAAAGAAATTTGGTAGTAAGCAAGAAACCATCTACATCAATATTGCTTAACTGAGTATACCTAGAAAAAACACAATCACCTTATTAAAATGTATTGAAAATAGCTTGAGGATTTAAAACAGATAGATGTAACCACAGTATGCCTTGTTATTATATTTGAATAATACTGCAAAATTATTGATGAATTTTACTTACAATATTTAAAATCTGAAAATTTCAGGGGCACCTGGGTAGCACAGTAGGTTAAATGTCCAACTCTTGTCTTTGGCTCAGGTCATGATCACAGGGCTGTGAGACTGAACTCTGAACTGGGCTCTAAGCTCAGCATGGAATCTGCATGAGTTTCTCTATCTCCCCCTCTATTCCTCTCCCCTCCCACCACATGCTCTGTCCCTCCTGCTCTCTCTAAAATAAATAAATAAATCTTTTTTTTTTAATCTGAAAATATCCCTTTTAAATTAATGTGTGGATCCACAAATAGTATTATCAAGGATTATCAAGTATTAATCTCTGACATGAACTTTCATAATTTGTTTTTAAATTATTGAGAGAGCTCCCATAAACTCAATACATGCCCCTTTAATGCACAGCAAATTACGTGTAGGTGATCCTAAAAAATAAAAATATGTCAGACTGGTCACAATACACTTACAAATAGTGTAATTTCATGCAGTTATATACTTCTCTCATAACTATAACTTTTCATTTTTATATATATTTTTCAAGATTTTGAATTTTAAAATCACAAGTTTCGTTTCCCAAAATGCAATCCCTTCTAAAAAACTCTGCAGTTTTCTTTTCCCTGGTAACAATGCTCTTTCACAGCCACACAAGATATTACTAGTATTGCATACTGTTTTTCTTTACATTGTTCGTTGAAAACCGCATGCCTGAGGGACGCCTGGGTGGCTCAGTCATTAAGCATCTGCCTTTGGCTCTGGTCATTATACCAGGGTCCTAGGATTTAGCTCCACATCAGGATCCCTGCTCAGCAGGAAGCCTGCTTCTCTCTCTCCCACATCCCAGTCTTGTATTCCCTCTCTTGCTGTCTCTTTCTGTAAAATAAACAGAATCTTAAAGAAAGAAAGAAAGAAAGAAAGAGAGAAAGAAAGAGAGAAAGAAGGTGCATGCTTGAAAATTCATGTTGTACCCGCAGATTTCATTCAGCTAGTTCACTAAGCAGTTAAAAATCTGAATAATATGAACTCAAGTGAACTTAAAAAGTTGCTAATAAGTGCATTTTGTCAGGAGTCTGAATAATGTAAATGATTTCATTATCTCATGAATACTAGATGCTGTCTAAAAGGGAACCAAGATATGACAGAGAAAAGGTTAGAACACAAAAGAGGTACAGTCTTTATTTTAGGGAGGAGGTTTTGATTCACTTAGAAATAATCTGTTGAAAGTTTCAATCTTATTTTTTATTTCAGTGAAGACAAATGTGTCTAAAATGCACAAAATAACCATAACAACAAAAGAAACAATAATGATAACAGCAACAACAACAACAACAAAATCTGATGATGAGGTAAAGAAGGCAAGTGAATTACGGAAGGGAATTTAAAAAAAAAAAAAAAAGAATATATTTTTATCCCAAACCAGGCAAAAGTCAATTTCATCTGTCAGTGACAATAAGAGAATTTTTAATAATTCTTTTGCTTTCATTTATTTTAACATTACTCTTACAAAGATGAAGACAGATTTTCATTTGGCATACAGTAGTATGGGAATGACCAGAAAGATAACTTGCTATATGAATAACAATTAAAAAAGGAATGATATTTAGCCATGTTGAGTTCTAGTCACAGTGAAATGCACATCTAAAACCAGAAGAATGAAAATGATCTAAAACCTTAGACCTTAATAACGATAATTTATCAAAAACAATAATAAAAATTCACTTGTAAAATGTAAATATGAATTTACAATTATTTTTATGCATCATAGTTCATAAATGTTAGCAAAATTGAAACGTTTAAGTTTCTAAAATCAAGGAACGTTTTGGGTAAAAGTGTAAAAGTTCTATTTTTTTTAAAAAGAAAGTACTATAAACAAAAAACAAAAATAGGAAGTTACTATAAACAAAGTGAGCATAAAGTAGTAAGTATAAAACATGAAATAATAATGCATTTGTACAGCGCTTTGGAATTCCCAAACTGTTTTCATAATATGATTCTCAAAGAATATTTTAGCTAGGATACATGAGAATTATTATTAATTACCCACATTTTATCAATAATGTAACAGAATAAAATTGTAATCATGATTTAGTTATATCTAATGCAGTGAGTGAACCACAAAATATGAACAATACATTGCTTTGCATTGTTTCTATCAAAGTACAAATATGTCATAAAATATTACCTGTTATAATTTATATGAAAAACATGTATCTTAGGAGGGTACACTCCATTTTTTTCTGGGTGTATGCAGAAACAATAATAAAAGTACCTTAGAGGGTACAAAGAATATAAAATCCAATTACAGTGGCTCTTGAATTTGCTGTTTGATTTTTAAATTTCTTAAATTAATGGAAAATGGTATTTTTAACCCTCCTTGCTGAGGCAATTTGTAACGATGTCCTCCTTCTTTCTAATTAATACAGTTAAAGGGGTATTAACCAGACACTGGAAACCTTAGAAGTCCAAACCTTTATTTCAAACAGAGCAATTAAATATGAATCAAAATGGAATGGATCCATCAATTCAGGAATGAACACCAGGCACCATAAATATAGGAGGCCCATGGTCATGACACAGAAAAGAAATGTGGTATTTGGAGAAATGGAAATAGTGTGAGATATTGTGTTCAGACTGAAATATCTATGGTTTTAACACTTCCTTTTAACAGTGAATTTTATAATATAAATAAATCAAACCTTACTTTTTAAATTTGTGATTACATCTACCAAGCTGACCTGAAAGTCATGTTTTTTTCAAATATATACATTTATGTATTTATTTATTTATTTATTTCTATGTTTTTACTATGTTATGTTATTCACTATATAGTACATCATTAGTTTTTGAAGTAGTGTTCCATGATTCATTGTGTATAACACTCAGTGCTCCATGCAATATGTGCCCTCCTTAATACTCACCACCAGGCTCACACACCCCTTCCCATCTCCCCTCTAAAACCCTCAGTTTGTTTCCCAGATTTCATGGCCTCTCATGGTTCATCTCCCCCCTCTGACTTCCTCCCCTTCATTTTTCCCTTCCTACTCCTAATGTTTGGAATGATTTTTTTCTAAATGACTAAAGTACATAAATATCACATTTGCACATGCCTGATTCCCCATTTAGTTTAGATGAAAGAAGACTATCAAGTCCAAAGACAAATCTCACATGATTTAGGTTCTGTTTAGCAAGTCAGTGTTCCCAGTAGGGATTAGAAAGCCTTATAATTGCATAATAAGACATTTCTCTTGAAATTGCAAAACTTACTAAAACTTGTTAAACTTATTAAAACTTGTATAACTTTAAAAAAAAATTAAAAAAAATTATTTTGTTGAACCAGTTTAGACCCTTCCTTGTCTCATTCCTATACTTTCGCTCTCTCGGCTACACCTTTTTTTTTTTTTTTTTAAGATTTTATTTATTTATTTGACAGACAGAGATCACAAGTAGGCAGAGAGGCAGGCAGAGAGAGAGAGGGAAGCAGGCTCCGTGCTAAGTAGAGAGCCCCATGGACTCAATCCCAGGATCCTGAGATCATGACCTGAGCAAAAGGCAGAGGCTTAACCCACTGAGCTGCCCAGGCACCCCTCTGCTACACCTTTTTATTCTTTGTTAATTTGGGGGATCCTAGGAGAAAATCACAAAACATAAATTTAATTTACCAATTTAAGATAATTCCCAAGTCTGTAAGTGATAGGTATTTTTTGAAAACAGCTCATCTAACAACACAGTGACAAACCGTGTGAAATCCTTAAGGATGGTAGGTGGTTTTTAAATTAGTGTGATATCTTTTTTTTTTTTTAAGGATGTATTACCCTAGCGTGTGCCTTCTATAATGCAAGATTAGCATTATCCTGGTGAAAGCCCTTACTATTCACTGTATGCCCTTGATAATATAAAAGTCTTACTCTTTTGTTCTTTGGTTGTGTTGTTTGGAAATTAATGAATGAAATTAAATTTTAGGAACTTGCACTTTTTAAGAAAAAAAAAAAAGACTTAAAAGAATGTATAAACCTAAAGATTTAGGTTAATTTTTATTATTTCGATTTTAGCACATAACAGGAAGCCCATTTAGTTCTACACGAATTAGGCTGGTACTCAATAAAAGTTTGTGAAGCATAAATGGTTTAATAGTCTTTCTTTTTTTTTTTTAAACTATGCAGCCACAAAGTCTTTAGATAATCCAGATGTCTGATTTTAAAGTAGCTGGCTATCATGGCTTAGATGGAGCCCAGCTCAAAAAACTACTTGCTTCACCTCTTTTCAGATAAGACATATATATGTTAACAAATATGTGAATAGATTTACACCCAGATTTTCCATAGATCCAGTTGATGTCTGAAAGTGTGTTACTCTGAGCAGGATGAAAGAAGTACGTGTAAGCAGGAGAAAAGTATACCTACTGTGATTTTGGAGGGTATAGTACCTAGAAATGTTATGAGAAACACCAAAAGGTTTTTGAATGTCTTCTTGTCTTTAATACACTGTTTACTTACTGATATTTAGGAATATCTCTTACAGAAATAACTACCACTATTCTGGGAGGAAAAATGAAATCTCCATTTTTAGGACCTATTAGATTAAAAACGAATTTTTTTTCTTCGTGTTTTTATTACTTTTCCAAGTCTGAAAGTCATTGTTAATCTACTTGGAGATGATTATATGTACACATTGGAAAAATAAATAAATAAAATGCTAAACTATTTAAGGAGCCAAAAAAGCAAGGCTGCTTTTATGAATATAGCATACAGATTTTTGAAAAACTAGTATTATCAAATGTAATAAATTTCATGGAAAATTAATTCAGTGTTTTAGTTGTGAGTTAATTTCTATAGCAGAAACATGAAGATATGCATGTGACAAATTTAGAATGAAGTTCTTTTTTCTTTTTTAATGCTTTGATTTTATGTATTTATTTCACTTAGGATATGATTGCTTAAATGTTGGAGACTTGTATTAGTTCAGCTTGCCAATTTCTAAATTTCATGGGCTAGAAGATCAGGTGGGAGGGGAATTATACAAATTCAGTCAGCCTGATTCTCCTATTTGCTTTCAATAATAAAATATATACCAAAAAATAGATGTTTAAACTTTATAATTCTTATTTTTCATTAAATTCTAATATAAAATCCCCTTTTTCAAAGAACAATACAAAACGATCACTAAAAAGAGAGCTAATAGCAAGAATACATAAATAAATGACTTATATTGTTGTACATCATTTAAATAGTTCTTCCTCCTCTAACAGTGTGGGGGAAAAATGGACATTTTCTGTAAGAAAACTACACATTTTATTTACTATGTTATTCCTCTCTTGATTATTTGATGATCTACAAAATACATCTAACACAGGTATAAACAATATAAACCTGAAGTCAAATAGTCTTAATTTATACTCTCTGGACCTCAGTTTCCTTATCTGTAAAGTAGAGCTGATAACATTGTTTTCTTGTGTAATGGAATTGTAAACATTATCATAACATATCATATATTGTAAAGCATATGTGTAAATATTCTGGAAAGCTAAAAAAGAAAAGTTGAACTTAAAATCCTTTAAATGATTGCTATGTTCAGTTTCAATTATTTCAAATATTAAAACTGTAATTAACTTAAAAAGAAAGTATTTTCTGTATGTTACTGAAAAATAAATCATTGCTAGTCCCCCCCAAAAACCTAGTGATATAATTTTACATGTAGTCATGATTTTGTTTGTGAAAAAGCTAACGACAAGTAAGTTCATTTCCCCACCAGAGTAAATAGGTGGCAGAAAAAATAAAAATAAAATAAAAACATTAGAAAATTTGGCTTTCATTGTTATTATAGCCTAACTTCATGAGCTGTTAGAAAATATTACCATTTAAGTACATTCTTAAACCAATTTTAAAAAAGCCATAACTTTCAAAAGAAAATTACAAATCTATTACATAAGCCTATTTGCTATACATTCTATCCTCTGCAATGACAAGAAATACTTGATTTTCCATAAAAATACCTTCAAGTTACCTTCAACATTTATAATCATGAGTTAAAAAGGTATAATTTTGTTTCCCTAGAAAAAAATGTAATAGCTATTTTAGTATCAGTATTCTTTTACCATAAGGTGTTTTACAAATATGTTTCTAAGAGCTTTTCTAAAGATGGAGATGAAACAGATCAATATACCGGTTTAATGCTAAAAGGTCATAAATAAAATATTTATCATTTAAAAGCTAACTAGCTAAGCCTAAGTAAAAATTACTGTATTTCCAAGAGACTAATCAATGGTTAATAAGAGAAAGTGTCCCACATTAGAGTGCTGATGAAAGAAATATGTTTGTAGACTAGTTTAACTTTAGATGGTCTTTTTTTTCCACCAAAACCTCGTTTCCCTAGAATTTTACACTAGCAAAATAATAGTAGCAGCAATAACAACAACAACAACAATAATAATATGGCCAATACTTGTTAGATTTTTACTCTGTGCTGGGCAATAAGTGCTAGAGGTATTAGGTACATTATTTATATTCACAGCAGTCTTTCAAAAAACCCCATGATCTAGTTTGTGATTGTTGTTGTTTCTGTAATTTTCCTCATTTTAATAAAGTGGCATCTCAGTCTTAGAGAAGTTAGCAGCCTCACCCAAGGACATCAGGTTTAGGGCATTCAAGTAGAAATCCATTCTCTTCATCCTTAAAAAAAAGTAAATAAAGGGGTGACTGGGCAGCTCAGGTTTTAATCCCAGGGTCCTGAATTCAAGCCCTGCACTGGGCTCTATGTTGGGTGTGGAGCCTGAATTGAAAGAAAGAAAGAAAGAAAGAAAGAAAGAAAGAAAGAAAAAAGAAAGAAAGAAAGAGAAAGAAAGAAAGAAAGAAAGAAAGGAAGGAAGGAAGGAAGGAAGGAAGGAAGAAAGAAAAGAAAGAAAGAAAGAAAGAAAGAAAGAAAGAAAGAAAGAAAGAAAGAAAGAAAAGAAAATAAGAAAGCAAATGAAGATCTAATAATGGGCCAGGGAGATCATCATTGATCTGTGGGATTTATTGCCTAGAACCATTCTGCATGTGAGAGGAACCTAAGTGAAGGAGCAGGGAAGTGAGTAGTTTAAAGCAGAGGGTCATTCAGTAAATATGTCCAGAGGGTGTAGTCACAATCAGATTTGTAAATTCAACTCTTTTCTGAGCTTTGGTTTTTGAATCATGTGCAATATATAAAAATGAATTCCTGTGGATTTTGAAAAAATTTTTAGCTTTGCATGCAATCAAAGAAATTTCATAGGTGAATTGTCCTTATTATATTGTAATGGTACATTCAGGTAAGAATCATTTTTATTTAAAAGTGGATAATGGAATAAAATGTATAAAATGATTGTTTTAATTATTAAAAGCCTGGTTTGCTTAATGTATTATTTTTATAGCATGAGACACTAGTTTTTTTTTTTTCAATCTTACCTATATATATATCTTTGAAAATTGATAAATAACATTTAGACTCTCACTCTCCATTTGTATATTGGAACTTTGCAGAAAACAACAACAACAACAATTCCCATGGTTGGAAAATACTTTTGTCTCCAGTCTTCCCTCAAAGTGGGTTCATGTGATAAGAGAACAGTGCTATGGAAACTAGTAATTTCTCTAGATCTTAGCTGGGCAATATTCCTAAATATTATAGCTGGACTAATATATCTTAGCTGGGCAATATTCCTAAATAGTATGATAATGTATGATGGGGAATGGAGATTTTGAGAATGGCAGGAAAAAACTAATTTTCCTCCAACACAATTACATGTTTGTTTCCTGTTTTTCTTTATCAGAAATAAAAGAATTATAATCAAAAGTATATTTGCTTGGGCATGAAAGTTTTAAGTGTGTTGATAAGATCCTTAAGGAATTCTCACCTGCAACTTCACGGAGATGCTACAGAAGCACCTCCATGTTCCAGCACAGGTCAACCACAAGGTCGCCTTGGGAAAGTGCCAGGAACCATGTCACAGATATAATGATTCTTTTTTTTTTTTAAATAAAACATGTATTTCCTGGGAATAAAAATAAAACAAATATAGATGTGAGGTTCAGTCATTTGGTAGAAAAATCAACTAAGATTCAGACAGGTGTGTCATCATTCAGCACCAGCTTGTTGACTTGAAATAAAAAGTTATACTGATTCCTTCAGATCACAATCTTTTCATTATTCAAATGTTACACTGAATTCTAAAAATATAACTTAGAAAAACTTTGTTTTGCATATGTATTTTATCAGAAGTGATTTTTTCCAAATGAAGTCTACATCTCTCCCTGTCACTTGTATTACACACATTTTACATACTTAATATGCTATTATGATGCTAAGTAATAAATGTATTTTATCATTAAAAAATGATTATAATTTTATAATGTTATGTAAGCAAAATCTAACTCAATTGGGTTAAGAATCATTTTGAATAGGGGCACCTGGGTGGCTCAGTGGGTTAAACATCTACCTTGAGCTCAAGGCATGATTCCAGAATCCTGGAATGGAGCCTCATGTGGGGCTTCCCACTAGGCAGGAACCCTGCTTTTCCCTTTCCCTCTGCCTGCCCCTCCCCCTGCTTGGGTGTACTCTTACTCTCTGTCAAATAAATAATTTTTTTTAAAGGTGTCATTCTCTAAAATTGTCTTATAAGAATTCTTTTTCTTCCCTCTAGATAACACAGTATCACCAGTTTAACCTCTTTCCATGGTGCTTATTTTTGTGCCAACACAGCTGTGGCTGTGTAGTCTACACTTACCTTCAACTATAGTTATAAAACACTTCATTCATTTTCACTACCACTGTCCTTTATGCCATTTCTACTGTGTCAGTCAGCATATTCCATCCTACTCCCAGTCATCCCTTTCATGGATAATTTCTGTATTACTTGCAGGAGTTCTTGCAACTACCTGTCAAGGAAAAATGACTCCCATCATCCCCTATCTTCCCATGATACGCTTCAGAAAGGTCATAAGCATCATAGTTCTGTAAAAGTTTGCCTCTCTTCTAATATGATTTATGAAAATACTAACTGAAAAAAATGCAAGTAAACCATTTGTTCTAAAGTGATGATTTTCAAAATATTTCAAAATATAGAGATTTTTAAAATGTGTTCTCTGTCAAAACAAAGTGCTTAGAGCGCACATAGTTTGCAAGTTTAAGACTTAAAGCTAAGATAATTCCATATAGAACATTTACTTAATCTTCTCTTACAGGAGTTTTGACTATATTTTCCTTTTAACAATGTGATGATCCATTAGTGGTTGTGACTTTCTGATAGAGTACAATTGGGGATGTGATAATATTCATTATTTTCCCTTCAGGGAATCAAGAAGGATATTGGAAAGAGAGCTACTTCAGAATTTTTCTTTTTTTTTTTTTCTTTTTCTAAATGAAGTCTAAAAACATATTGCAAATCATTCACATGTCAGTTGCTTAAAATACTGTTTCAAAGCCAGAGAATGGTTCCCAACAATTATGAAATTAAAATGGGCCAGTGATTATCACTTTTTCCCCATCTCTTTCATTAAGATTTATTTTCAAAATAACTGTCTATTTTTTTTCTCATTTGGAGCTTAGTAAAATTATTTTCTTTTATTTTTTAAGATACCCTTTTTAATGGTCTTGGGCTTGGAGCAGTCATTGGCCTGGGCGTGGCGGCTCTCTTGCTAATCCTTGTGGTAACGGACGTCAGCTGCTTCTTTATTAGACAATGTGGATTATTGATGTGCATCACGAGGAGAATGTGCGGGAAGAAAAGTGGCTCTAGTGGGAAAAGTAAAGAACTCGAAGAAGGCAAAGCCGCATACCTGTAAGTAGCATTCGCAGCGCGTTACATTAAACGAGTGCCATAGTCAAGCTTGCATACTTCCTTCGCGGACTTTTTTTCTGAGCAGAGTAAAGAGCTTGGCTCTAAGACCCTTGGACACTGTACTGTCTGCTTGCTGAGTTTAAGTCTATATGACCTTAAATATAACATGTTAGAGAGCCAAATGCTTTTGAAAACAGACTATTAAGAAATAAATCTAAAAATGGGATCCACACCAAAAAAATAATTACTGTTATGATTTAAATAGAATTAGAAAAAAAAATAGAAATACAGACAGTGGTACAAATGTATGTATGATTTCTCCTACCATTTTTCAGTTTATACTGAATAAAAGAAGGACACCAGCAGTAATCTGAGTTAAAAACGGGTAAATTGAGTAAAAATGTAAATTATGGCAATTCCTTCAAGTGCAGGAGATCACTACATAGAAGTTTCAAGGTTGTATAGAGATGTTGTATGAGCTATGCAATACATTAGTATGGATTCTGTACTTAATCTTCCAAATTTTGATCAAAAGCTGACTATATGTTAGAATTTCGCACTCTCTGTGGCATCTCATTCAATTAGAATATGAATTCCAAAAAAATACATAGAGCTGAATTCTATAGAAAAGTCCTTTCTCGGGACGCCTGGGTGGCTCAGTTGGTTAAGCAGCTGCCTTCGGCTCAGGTCATGATCCCAGCGTCCTGGGATCGAGTCCCACATCGGGCTCCTTGCTCGTCAGGGAGCCTGCTTCTCCCTCTGCCTCTGCCTGCCATTCTGTCTGCCTGTGCTCGCTCTCTCTCCCTCTCTCTCTCTGACAAATAAATAAATAAAATCTTTAAAAAAAAAAAAAAGTAAAAAAAAAATAAAAGAAAAAGTCCTTTCTCATGTAAAAGGGCAACTAGGAGGTTTAAATACTTTTGTTTTGTTTGGTGGTGTTTTGCTAGATTTTAATCTAATCTCAAAAGTACAATAGCCTCAATGAAAAAAAAAAGAAGGCACAGGAGAGCATGCGCACTCACACGTAATATAAACACACAATGTATATGTGTATGTGTGTTTGTATACATATACATATGTGTGTATATTAAACCTATAACCAAAAATTAACTATTCTTAAGAATTAAGAACATTTCCTCTACTTTTTAAATACTATACTCTTTCTGTAACATGTCTAAAACATACAAAAGAGTTAAAAGAATTTTATCGTCAACAACCATTTATCAACTACTTGGATTCTATAAAAATATTTCATTATATTTCTCTTTTCCCATATTTATCTGTCCCTCAATCCATTATTTTACTTTTCGCATTTCAAAGGTATCCATACACTTAACCCCTACACAGTTCAAAATTTGTTAATGTTTTCTTTAGGTAAAACTTGCATAGAGTAAAATGCATAAAATATTCTGTTTGATGAGTTTTGACAAATGTTCATATCTGTATAACCTAAGCCTTACCAAAATTCAGAAACTTAGCATCATCCTTAAAATTTCTCTAATGTTTCTACCCAGACAACTCATATTCCTCCCCCTGTACCAGGGAAATATTATCCTGATTTTTTTCATCATAAATAACTTTTAGCTTTATAGAACTTGATAGAAATTGATTGTTGTAATGTTTACTCTTTTTGTGTCTAAATTCTTTCATTCAGTCATGTTTTAAGATTCAATCATGGTGTTCTGTTTATCAGTAAGTCATTTATTTTTATTGTTGAGTCATTTCTATTTGTTTTTCTGTACATACATTTAGGCATGTGGAACCTCGTGCCTTAATTTCTAGGCTTAGCAGTATAGGAGAATCTATTCTTTACAAGCTGCATTGGTTTTTTTGTTTGTTTGTTTGTTTTGTTTATATCTCTAAGCCTATTTCAATCCTACTACACAATTTGTCCATGACTACTTCTTATGGATTCTTTATAAGGGATATTTTCACTTCATGGGATGCTAAATTAGGTAACATACATTTTCATTTCAAAAAAACATTAGATTCATTTCACAATCAACATGCCACCTACTTACTTTTTGGACACAGAACATGACAAAGAACAAACAGAAATCAGGCTCTACTTCACACTTGAACGGAATAGTAATGGGTGCCATAGCAAATAGAGTGGGATCAATTCATAATCCAGTATCTCCTACTTTCCTCATTAGAACAAAGTCTGCTTTTTAATTACCTGCCATGCTTTTACATTGTTTTATTAACTAAATAAATATATACCAAACTCAATATTAGTTTCTTTTTCACAAATTGAGGAAAAAAAATATATATGTATATATTGATATATTGATTTTATTTATTTGAGAGAGAGAGAGCTGGAAGAGGGCAGAGGGTGAGGGAGAGAGAAAGAATCCCAAGGAGACTCCACACTGAGCACAGGGCTCCATCCAGACCTTGATCTTACAACCTGAGATCATGACCCAATCCAAAACCAAAAGTCAGACACTTACTGACTAAATGACCAGGGCATTCCCAATAAGTGTTTAAGGATTACTTTAGCTACTTTTGAAAAATGAATTACTGGAAGGTTGATAGGTGTAGAGGAAAGATTTAGAATCAGAGAGTGAATGGGAGGATCTTGAAATACTCCAGGTAAAAAATTATTTCTTTTGGACCAAAGTAGTAGTACTGTGGCCATATACAAATGTATGGAGTCTAGAGATAGCTGAGGTAGAGTCAACTACTGTTGATTGATTTGACTTTGGGGTGAAAGAAAGAGAAATCATGTTTTTCTCTTAATTAACTGGAGGGATATTGGTGACTATGTGCAAAATAATGAGGTATATTCAAGTTCTGCCATTTATTTTTATTTCACTCTATTAATTGGTAATTTATCCATCAACACTTTGGTTTGTAGGTCCTGCTGGGTTTAATTAACCTTAAAGACTTGGGAAGATGAAAGCATGGAGTTCATTCTGTGTTTGTTATCCATCATAACTTTTTACATCATCATTTCCCCTGCTTTGGGAAAATACTTTTCAACTCTTTTTCAAAAATTCATTGTTTGAATTAGGAAAATATTGTACATATTTTTTTCAAAAATATTATATAAAATCACAATGGGAAATAGAATATAGCTGATTTGATGGATTGATCTCTACTGGCCTCTAAACATGATCGGAAGTATGCTTAGACTAGTACTTTCATGTTATCACAATTACAAGACTATGCAGATTTATTATATAATATGTTAATTACCCAGTTAGAATACTTTTGTTTAAAGAATATCAAGTTCCAGAAAAGAGAAATTAAAGTCAGTGGCATACAGAATGTCTTTCAGGTAAAGTTCTAGAATATTCCATTATTTGACTCTTATAAATTTAAATTAAACTTACATTTATCTTACATTCTCTTTTATCTAATAAAAATGGTAAATGATTTCTACTTTATCAAACTATGCTTATACTCTTGTTCACCCAAGCATTATTTTGAGCTAATAAATATTTGTTGATCACCTACATAGTCAAGCACTGTTCTAAGCCACAGAGATATAACTGTGAGGAAAAGCAAACTAGTCCCTTCCATCATCTAGCTTTTATTCTGCTGGGAAACACCTATCAGTTAAAAAACAATCAAATGGATGAATAAATAAGTAGTTTTTGTTATAAATGCTACATGTAAAAAAATAATTTTTCCTGGTTAGACTTAGATTGTAAAGGAAATAAAACATTGAAAACTAATAGAAAGTAACTAGCTGAAATGTGCATGTGTGTGTGTGTGTGTGTGTGTGTGTGTGTGTGTGTGAAAAACTGGCTTTTCAATGTACAGAGAGATATACAAACCAGCTTCCTCTACTGCCACATGAGGGAAGGCAAATGCATAACTCCAGTCCACTCCAGCCATCCTGACTCACTTCAGAGGAGTGATCCTGAGAAGAAATTGTAAAGTTTAGAGTCTAGGGGCTCAGACTTACTAATGACTGAGGCCTAATGACAGAACTATTGAAGGCACTCTCTCCACACCCCACTTTACCACCACATTACTAAATGCCTATACTTAGCAGTTCCTTCTAAACTGTACATCATGTCCCAATATCAAGAAAAACTATAAGGTATACTCAAGGCAAAAGGTAAGATAAGCATCAGGGCCAGATTCAAAAAAAGGCAGGGATGTTGGAATTACCAGACCAAGATTTTTTTTAAGTATATGATAAATATGGTGAGAACACTGTAGGACAGCATGCAAGAAGGGATGGGCCATATAGCAGAGAAATGGAAATTCTGGAAAAGAATCCAAAAGAAATGCTAGAGACCAAAAAGATCCTGATAGAAATGAAGAATGCCCCTGATGATCTTACTAGTAGAGTAGACATGGCTGAAGAAAGAATCTCTGAGCTTTGAAGAGATCTTAATAGAAGATACCAAAACTTAAAAGACAACAGAGGAGCACCTGGGTGACTCAGTGGGTTAAGCATCCTTGAATTCAAGTCAGGTCATGATCTCAGGTCATGAAAAAGAGCCCCATGTTGGGCTCTGTGCTGGGCATGGAGCTTGCTTAAGATTGTCTCTCTCCCTTCCTCTCTCTGGCCCTCCCCACCTCTCTCTAAAAAAAACAAAAAAGCAAAGAGAATAAAGATGGAAAAAAAAAATCCACAGAATAAATTAGTATTCCACAATATCAAATACCATAATGCATTTATCCTTGTCTTTCATGACAATTTGGGTGAAACTTTCAATATTTTATTGTATTAAAGTATGATATGTGGTTTGAATTTAACTTTTACATAAATCTTGTTGTAAACGTACATTATGTTCTTAGACATGGAATGTAAATCAAAATTGAAAAATACTGACAAATTGCCCACTATGCTCATTCATATTCCTAATAAAATCAGAGAATATATATTTCTATATAGTTTCTCAAGCATTAAATATTATCAATTTATTTTTATTTCTTAATATAATAAGTGAAAGATACCATTTAAAATTTTCGTTTTTCTGATCCAGGTAAATTCTGAACTTATTTTTTTTTTTATTTTCCTTTTGGTCCTTTTTTTTTTTTGGGAATTTTTTTTTTTTTTTTTTCTTTTTAAAGATTTTATTTATTTGACAGACAGAGCTCACGAGTAGGCAGAGAAGCAGGCAGAGGGAGAGGGAGAAGAAGAAGCAGGCTCCCCACTGAGCAGAGAGCCCCATGCAGGGCTCAAGCCCCGGACCCTGGGATCATGACCTGAGCCGAAGGCAGAGGCTTTAACCCACCGAGCCACCCAGGCGCCCCTCTTCTGGGAATTTCTTGTTCGTATTCTACACACATGTCCATGGAGTTATTCAACTTTTCTCTTACTTTCTAATTATGTAATGTGACCCTTAATTATTTGATGTTGTATTTGTTGCTAATATTTTCCCCAGTCTATCCCAAAGTTTGAATTTTGCTTTTGATGCCATTAATTATATGAATCTTTCCATTTTTATTTCAAAACTTATGAATTTTATAAATACTTATTTCTTATGTGCTTTGAGATATTTTCATTTTGTTTTCTCTCAATTTATTTGAGTTGCAAGTTTTAGTAATGTATTTCCTAACACTAAATCCTCCTTGCCTCCTTGCACTCCTAGAATACTGAAGACAGTTATTGATTAAGTCCTGCTTAATCAATGTCCTGCTTAATCAAAGTCCTGCTTAATTAATGTCAGGCACTATTCTAAAAACTGTAGAAATTAACTTGGTGTCATTATCATCTCTGGTTTACTATCCAGGCAACAGGACAGAGAAATGCTTATGCAGTGAGTTAGTGAGAGTCAGCTAGTTTGGTCCCAGGACATATCCTCTTAACTATTCTGCTGTGCTTGTCATTTCTCGCTAATAATCAGTTCTAGAAACCTGCAGGAATTTGTCTAGTTTTTACCAGTCTATACATTGTGAATTGTCCATAAACCATGGCATACATTTTTATGACAATTTAAATAAAATATTGTTTTATCGCTTTTTATAATTCCACAGAAAATATCAGTAATAATTCTGATATCACTTCAAGTATGATTAAATATAATTTATAAAGGATGGGAATTAGACTCATGTAAATTATTAGTGTGCTTCAGATATTTTCACCTAAGGGCAAGTAAAATACGCATTTCAGGGGCGCCTGGGTGGCTTGGTGGGTTAAAGCCTCTCCTTTCGGCTCAGGTCATGATCCCAGGGTCCTGCTTCCTTCTCTCTTTCTGCCTGCCTCTTTGCCTACTTGTGATCTCTGTCTGTCAAATAAATAAATAAAATCTTTAAAAAATATGCATTTAATACTCCTTGTAGTATTTATTGTAATAGAAGATATTAGAAACAACCTAAATGTCTGTTGGTTAGACACTGGCCAAATATATGGTGGTGCATATATACGATGGGATAGTATGTGCCATGAAAAAGAAGAGGCAGCTCTAAATATTCTAGTGTTCATTGAAAAGGCAAAATTATATTCAGTCAGTATGTACCATTTGTTTAAAAATAACTCCTTGCATTTGTATGCATATATGCTGGTATATGAATAGAAGGAATGTCTCTGGAAAAAACAATTTGAAAATGTCCTTGTCTTTATGATAGGTAACTAAATATCCTGTAAACAGGAAATGGCAGGGAGGTATACTTTTCTCTATATATCTTTTGAAGAATTCTATAATATATGAATAGACCAGTTAGTTAAAAATGTAAAAGATTACTAAAAACAAAAATAAGGATTTTAAGACAACTCACCATGTTCTCTTATAACACTTTAACTTCCTTTTAGTAGTATCTATTTTATCATTTCCAGTTTAAAGTGGTTTGCTTACATATTATTTTCAATAAGGAGTATACAATTGAAATCCAAATCCACCATCTTTGTTTTTTGCATTCTCTTTTGTTTAATCCACACCCATAGATCTGCACCTGTTGTTAATATAATTAAACATAAAATCCAACCTTTTGAATCACTTTTTTGCTCAGAATCATCAATGGCTACATTTTTCCAAACAGTATCATCATCTATGTCATTAATAGCATTGATATTATGAAGAATTGTTTAAAAGAATCAATTGCAGAATAACAACAGCAAACAAAACATCTTCAAACTAAAATTTAATTGTGGCGGGCTCTTTAATTATCTTTACTACTCTAGAGATCTTGCTTCCTTGGAGTCCCTATTCAGGTTGATGAACATGTCCTAATTGCCAGTTCTCACAAATATTTGCATTTTAGAGGTATAAAGGGTTGTTCACCACCAATTCTGGATTATAGAGTTCTAGATTTTCTTCCATTTCTACTGACACTGACTCCAGATTTCGATGAGCATGCACGTGAAGGACCTACAGAGTCAGCATTTTTAAGATCTGTGCCATTGTTGGGGTTTTGTTGTTTGATTTCTTTGTTGTGTACTGCTAGTTTACTTGATTTTTAAGAACTAATTTTAATGTCATATATCTATCATTACAATACTAAATATATTTGATGTGCCCAGTGCTCCATCATTACCTCCTTCCCTCACCTTGAACCCCTGGCAAACATTGATCTTTTTATTTTCTTTGTAACTGTGCTTTTTTACAGAATGCAATGTAATTGGAAATACATAGTACATAGCCTTTTCAGACTGGCTTATTTTCCTTAGCAATATGCATTTAAAGTTCTCCCATGTCTTTTTGTGGCTTGATGGCTCATTTCTTTTCATTGCTGAATAATATCTAATTGTGTGGGTATACCACAGTTTATTTATCCATTGACCTGTTGAAGGACATCTTGGTTCCAGTTTGGGGCAATTATGAATAAAACTTCCATAAACATTAATGTGGAGATTTTTACATGGGCATAAGTTTTCATTTCATTTGGGAAATTTGTTAGAGTACAGTTGCAGGATTGTATAGTAAGACTATGTACCTGAGTAGGTGAGGACCTCTATCCCTCCCTTACATTTTTTTTTTGTATGTGCTCCTTAATTATAATCTGTATTATGAGGGTATCACTCTCAATGCTTATATCTCACTTTATCCTTTATCATCACTAAATCCTTTCCTTATTTTTCTTTCTTTTTGTTCATTTATTAAGGAATGAAACTTTGCAGTAAACTTTCTAATTTTACAAAAATTTCACAATTATGTAAAATTATATTTATTCTCATATTTTAAAAATCCAATAATGATGACAAGGATTTGAAATTACAAATGAAAACATCATGCATATATGTTATAATATTGTTTTATGTAAACTATTTTCTTGAAAACATGAATATGTAAAGTCAATATCACAGTATAGTTAAAATCATTCGTATAATTCATAGAAACACTTAAAGCAATGAAACGTCTCATATATATAAATTTTATCTTCTTTAAATTTTAATATAGAAACAATATTTCTGATGTGTTTCAAATTTAAAAAAGCTAAAGCATACGGCTAGTTGGGGGAAAAGCTACTTCATGTCATAATTTCCTATAACATAATATTTTTTATTTATTTCCCAAAGTAAACTGCATGATCACGTTTAAAATTTGGGCTTCTTGGGGCACCTGAGTGGTTCAGTGGGTTAAAGCTTCTGCCTTCGGCTCAGGTCATGATCTCAGGGTCTTGGGATCAAGCCCCTCATCGGGCTCTCTGCTCAGCAGAGAGCCTGCTTCCTCCTCTCTCTCTCTCTCTCTGCCTGCCTCTCTGCCTACTTGTGATCTCTGTCTATCAAATAAATAAATAAAATCTTTAAAAAACTAAAAAAATAAAATTTGGACTTCTGCAAAACATTAACATAATTTTGATGAAAAAAAATCTTAGATAAATGGAATTTCTCCTTTCTAATTTTTTCTGAGTGAAAATTATGTGGGTGAGATTAATTTTAATGGGAAAAAAAATTTAGTGGTATTCTTAATCTGACCATGTTGGGTTTTTAGTGAGGGGAGGTGGGGTTAAGTGAAGATTCTAAACTATGTTTCATAATGCATCCATTTTTACATTATATGAATAAGGTTTTTTGTTTGTTTATTTTTCTAGGAAAGATGGATCAAAAGAACCAATAGTGGAGATGAGGACAGAGGATGAAAGAATTACTAATCATGAGGATGGGAGCCCAGTAAATGAGCCAAATGAAACCACACCACTAACAGAACCTGAGTAAGTAGCTTCAGATGCTTAATTATTTTTGGATAAATATTTATAAAATAATAACATCTTATCATTACTTGTAGCATATATTTATAAATAACATTATTTATAGAAAAGTGTTTCTTTTTCAGAGAAAATAGATGAGAATATCAAAAACCATTTTCTAGGGAAACATTCCACATGAAAATTTTGTATCAATGCCAGAGAAAATCTATTGTTCAAACATACATTTATAATTTTATGTAAAAAATGTCAAAAAGATGGCACATGTTAGAATTGGATTTTCTTACATTTATTTTACTCTTAAGAAAGTGATACTTTCAGGGCATCTGGGGTGCACAGTCAGTCAATTAAGGTTAAGCCTCTGAGTCTTGAATTCAGTTTAGCTCAGGACCTCAGGGTTATGAGATTGAGCCCTGTCTCAGACTCTGTACTCAATGGGGAGTCTGCTTGAGATTCTCTCTCTCTCCCCTTCCCTTTGCCCTTTCCCTCTCCCCCCACTCACACGTGCTCTCTCTCTCTCTCTCTCTCTCTCTAAAATAAATAAATAAGGGGAACCTGGATGGCTCAGTGGTTAAGCGTCTGCCTTTGGTCCAGGTCATGATCCCAGGGTCCTGGGATTGAGTCTGGCTTTCAGGTCCTTGCTCAGTGGGGAATCTGCTTCTCCCTCTGCCCTGGCCCTGCTTGTACTCTCTCACTCTGTGCACTCTCTCTTTCTCTCAAAAAGAAACAAAAACAAAAACAAAAACAAAAACTTTAAAAAAATAAATCTTTTTAAAAAAAGAAAGTGATACTTTCAAAATAGGATTTTTAAAAAAATATTTTATTTATTTATTAGACAGAGATTGAGAGTACAAGCAGGCGGAGCCACAGAGGGAGAGGTAGCAGCAGGCTCCCTGCTGAGCAGGGAACCCAATGTGGAATTTGATCCCAGGACCTTGGGATCATGACCTGAGCTGAAAACAAGATGGTTAACTGACTGAGCCACCCAAGTGCCCTCAAAATGTGATTTTTATTGAAATAAAAAAGGTTAGGAAATTGGTCATTACTCTGAATAGGAATATCACAATTTAAAATAAAAATTGATAATGTGAATATGTACACAATCTATTTTGAAAGGAAAGAATATTCATTTGGAAGAAGAAATACTGTTAAATTGTCTTTCATTTTAATGTCCACATAGGAAATGATGTCTGCTCTCCATTCAAGATTATATTATTTACCTCTTTCTATACCCATCAGAGCTCCATCATAGCCATAGCAGATATTTCAACTAAATTTGCAAAGATGATGAACATGTGCAAAGATCATATTCAGGCAACATGAAAGTTAAAATGATTAAAGCCAAAGGCATTATTAAGGAGTGAAAATGGTATCCTATGGAATATATTGAATACAAACAAAACCATGACTATAACATTTTTCTTTAAATACTGTTCACTAAAATTACTTCTAAATTTTATTGTTATTTGTTTCTTTAAGAATCCTTTTTTCTTTACCAGCATACACTCACTTGCAGAGAAATTTGATTAGGCTTCTCATCCTAAATGGAAGGTTAAGTGTTGTCACAAGTGAAAAAAACTTGTTTCAGAAATGCCTGCTATGTGCTCTCAAGGGGCCGAAATAATTACTATTTAGAGAAATACAAAGTACTACTCTGTGGCTAAATTTTCCATATAAATCCTCAGGTCATGCCATTTAGAGATTATTACCTATTAAATGGAAGTTTACTCTGGTAGAGGCAGCTTTTACCTGGTGGGTTCTGTAGTTTTCCCTTCAAAAATTAGAAGTCTTTTCAATGAAGCAAAATTTTACACAATAAAACAAACAAACAAATAAATAAATAAAACTGGGGTACCTGGGTGGCTCAGTGGGTTAAGCCTGTGCCTTTGGCTCAGGTCATGATCTCAGGGTCCTGGGTTCTCTGCTCAGCAGGTGGCATGCTTCCCCCTCTCTCTCTGCCTGCTTCCCTGTCTACTTGTGATTTCTCTCTCTATGTCAAATAAATAAATAAATAAATAAATAAAATCTTTTTAAAAATGTAAATAAAGCAAATTTCTATTGATTAACACCTACAATGAGATGTTGGTGTGTATGTAAACTAGCCAAGAACTAGGGAGGTGTGTGTGTGTGTGTGTGTGTGTGTGTGTGTGTGTGCGTGTGTGTGTGTATATATATTTATATATGAAAACTAGCCAAGAGCTAGGTATATATAAACTACCTATAGGCATATATAAACTTAATATATATAAACAAAAATGCAAACAAAACCAGACCAAACAAAAAACTAGCTAAGAAAATGCCTTTACATGTGACAGGGCAATATTGTGCAAAAAATAAAACAAAACAAAAAAGATGATCAATAACTACTCCAACCCTCAATTATAGAAAAAAGTCAACAAAAAATAATAGAATCAACTGTAATTAAAAAAAACAATTGAACATAAATTGAAGTAGTGAAAATTATATATGCAAAAATTCATCATCTAATAAATATTTGAAAACACTGGTTAACTCCAGTGTTATAATTCTTTGAGTAAGAGATATATATATATATATATATATATTTTAAAGATTTTATTTATTTATTTGACAGAGAGAGCCATCACAAGTAGGCAGAGGGGCAGGCAGAGAGAGAGGAGGAAGCAGGCTCCCTGCAGAGCAGAGAGCCCGATGCAGGCCTTGATCCCAGGACCCTGGGACCATGACCTGAGCCGAAGGCAGAGGCTTTAACCCACTGAGCCACCCAGGCGCCCGAGTAAGAGATATATTAAGCATCATGATAACCTTTTATCCAAGCTCTAAATTTCTCTATATTTCTCTATATTTTGCTGCTTAGAGGTGACACATTGGTTTTACCTTTTTTTATCAAAGTTTACCAAATGGAAGAATGGAAGAACTGTGAAGACATTATTTATAATACACATAAAAGAATATGCCCTATAAGGTACAAAATAGATGCTATTTCATTACCAGGAATGGGTCATAGTAACTTTTACCACAGTAACTTTTACCAAAACTTTTACTTTTGACTGGTTAATTTTCACATAATAGCTTTGATCTTCAGAATTTAATGGCTTGCTCTTCCCATTCAAAAATAGAAAAGAAATTACAAGTAAATTCTGGAGAAACTGGCAGAGTAACGTTCACTACCCCACGAAATGGTGACATTAAAGTACAGAATTAAACTGGAATTTGTTTTTGATGTGGAAAAAATATCTTGTCGAGGGGGGAAATCTTAACCCCAAAGCTGTGTACATAAGGAGTAATCATAAACTATTGAATTCAAAACTGGTAGAAAAAACATATCTTGCATCATTGTCATCATAGTAAGAGTTGTGAAGCTATCATTAAGAAATAAAGCAGTACCTGGGTGGCTCAGTCAGTTAAGCATCTGCCTTCAGCTCAGGTCATGATTCCAGAGTCCTGGGATCCAGCCTTGCATCAGACTCCTCACTCAGTGGGAAGTCTGCTTCCCTCTCTTCCTCTTCCCCTTCCCCTGCTCTTGCTCTCTCAAATAAATAAATAAAATCTGAAAGGAAGAAAGAAAGAAAGCTTATTTTCCTTTTAGATTTTAATTGATAACAACTCTTAAAAAATGTACTCATAATCGATACAGAAATAACAACAAAAAATAATAGTGAAAGAGGTTAATTAAAGAAAACATCTACAGTAAATGTAGAAAAGTGGGAAAGCCCTGAAATGCATACTTTCATTAAGTTCCAAAGAATATAGCTAATTCACCCAGCTTTTGAAGTATGTAACAGAACATGGCAGCAACTCTTAAGGACTTTTATTTGAAAAAACTTAGGTACTAGTAACTCATCTAGTTGACATATAAAGATGCTGTCTTGTTTAGAATCCAAACCATTCTATTTTCTGTATCAATAACTGGTTATCAAATCCAAGCCACCCTATAGTGAATGATTTGATGCATTTAAATCTACAGATACATTGTTTCATTCATCATTCTGCAGTACATCACATTTTTACAAAGGACAATATTATCTGATTATTTAATTATTTTTCTATCATTTTGATATGACTTTAACAAATCTAACTTTTTTTCTAATAATTATAGACACTGCCTTCTGTAAGACAGTAATTTAGTATCAAGGAATACCACTCAAATTGCCTTAAAAAAATGAAGTTCATTATTTTTCTATTTCCTTCCAGAAAATTGCCTTTAAAAGAAGAAAATGGAAAAGAAGTCTTAAATCCAGAAACTATAGAAATTAAGGTTTCTAATGACATCATACAATCAAAAGAAGACGACAGCAAAGCATAACACCAAGATCACAAAGGCTTGAACAATGCTACACAGAGCATTTGGATTGCAGTGACCCTATGACCAAAACTATTCCATTGACCTTAATTTCTTGGGAAACTTCTAGCTTGGAATAGCTTGTACACATATACATATGATCAAATATTCCTGCCCATGGTCCATTACCTTTTGTTGTTGTTGTTATTGTTGTTGTTTATTTTGTTATGAATTTCAATATAGAGACCTGACTGGCACCAACTCTTGGGTATCAATTTGATTCTGTGATTGAAATACTGCAATTTGTTATACAGTTAAAGTGCTTTGTTTCTTTAGGACTATATATTTCATCCAACAACCTCTCCAACAAATTAGGGTTTAAGAATCAACAAAAGAAAACAAAAGCTTTGTGAGCTAATGTATAAGAAAGCCCTGCATGTTTTTCATACTATCTTGGGCAAACAGATTATTAACATGGATTTCAGTTTAAGATGAAAACAGTTAATAAAGGGTACACTTTTTATCAGGAGAATTTCAGGGAACTTGGGCTTGAAGGAGCCATTATCTATAGCAGATATTAAAAATTGAGAGAAATTTTGGAAAATTCTTTTAAAGTTATAGTTACAGTGCTACTTCAATGTTAATTTTTGATAGACTGAAGTGCCAGATCAAAACTGTCACCCATTTGAATGAATACTAGTTGTGTGTAAAATTAGATTAGAAAGATTCCGTAAATCTCTCTCTTTATATATGCCATAATCACTCACAATGGATTACACAAGAAAATGTATTGCAAGTGAAAATAATACTGATTTCTGCCCTCAGCTTCAAATAAAGTAAATTGAAATGGTAACAATATCAATGTTGTCTTGATATATTTATAGATATGTGATTACCTTTTACTTTTTAAATAATTTTATCAAAAAAAAAGTCCTTAGTGTTGAAATACTTCAAACCATATCCTCAGATACATTTTTGACCATTGTTTTAGATGATCTTTGTTTAAATATTCATTTTCCCAGTGTTACGGGTCAATCATTAAATGTAATCGGCTAATGGAAATTAAAATCCTGAGTGGTTAAACAAAGAAGAAAATAACATTTAAACATGCCATTAAAGTATTAGTGATAAACACCTGAATTGCCACTATCTGTTCTTCTTCTGGATGTTGTAGCTAGAAGTCATTTTAAGATTTTGATAAACAACTTTGGTTGAAGAAATTCCTTGGCTATTCAACACAAACTTTCTAATGTTACTTGCTAGGGCCTATACCAGAATACAATACTTATTAACTTCCAAGCTATGCAAGCTACCAGAGGTAAAAGACTAAAACATGATTTTCCCTCATATGTATGGTAAAATAAATATATTTATGATTATAAATATACATACCAGTTGGGAGCAAGTTTTAGATTATTTGTTACCCTAGAGAGCCAAAGGTTTCTTCAGGCCCCATTACATTCATAATCTTTAGTGTTTTCAGGTGGTATTACAGCTCAAATATTGACTGGTCGGGGAATGCATACCAATAGAACATTGGAGGAGAGTTTTAACAGTGCAGAACAACCTGCTTAATGTGTCTCTCTAAAGAGAAAATTTGATGAACATGTTCAATGAAATATTAATGCTACTCAACACTTTTATTTACAAAGTGCTAGAACCGTCAGGCCAGGAGAGACAACCAACTAATTTTACAAACCTTTAATCATTAGCAGGACAGAATGTGTCTGTCTGCATGTTCGTGCACTAAATCTCCAATGTTGTTGCCATAATTCACAGGATTATAGTGCAGGAATCTCCCCCTTAGTATTTTTTTCTGGCATATTCTGAAGAAAAAGAATTCCTGTGCCTACCTAGGAATTTGAGTAGAAATTATCCAACTGGTCTTTTTATAGATTTGACTGTTACTATTTAAGTTATGTTTGTCTGATCACCTGTTTGCTTTATCTGACTGTTTTTTCCCCTTTTGTACCAATGTGCTATAACTAATTAAAGTACTTGAATTTGTTTGTGCAAAGTTCACAGGCTTAGTAAAATGTCCATAAAGCAATAGCCATGAATGCTATTTTTTTCCTGGATAGGGCTGGCTTTAAACTAATAATGGTGAAAGAATTAGGAAAACTGAGAAACCAGTTTAGCATGTTTACTATTATTATATTTGTGCTATACTTCAAGAGCAGAGAAATCATAATAAAGAACAAATATTTTTGTGTTTCTTCAATTTGAAAGTGCTGTCTCTCGCATTTCTTTGGACTTTCCATGTAAAGCAATTTACTTAAATATTTCTTTTATATATATACATATATATATATATATATATATACACACACATATGCATATATATGCTATTAAATTTCTTGCCACTAATGTGGAGTAATGATCTGAGGTTAGCAGCTAATTTGAAACTAATTTTAGTCAGACTGTTTCAAGTGCACTGCTTCAGTTGTCTGAGTGGTCCTTATCTCTTGTCCTTGAAATCTGTACCATGCAGGAGCAAGGCAATACTGTGATTAAAATAATAATAATAAATAATAATAATAATAACATGTCAATGGAATGCTCCAACTTACTATATCTGTAAAAGTTTCCAAATAAGAGATGCGTGTAGTAAATTGTAAAACAAGAGTAGAACTGAAATAATCTGTTCTTATTTTTCATTCTTATTCTAGATTAAACATGCCATAGAACTGTAAAAATGTTATTTTTACTGTCTGAGGGTACTCTTAAATGTTAGTATAAAATGTCAAAAGAGTTGACTGAATATAAGTAGGGTTAAATTATCAGAACCCTATGCTAATTAAAACAAAGAAGAAAAATATCCCTAAAAATACTGGTATTTCTTGATAGATTATGTGCAATTAGGCAATGACAATCTATATTCAATAATATATAAGAAAGAATAGTAATATCAGCATTTTGATAAATGTTCTGTTTCTAAAACTGGCACAAATTAATGTGTCAACATATTTTACAATGCTCTTCAAAAGAATTTAGAATTGTGACTCCTAAAAATTAATTTATTATTTTTGTGGATTGATTTATTGCCATTCTATTGATGCTAATGTCTAACATTAATGTTTCTCTAGTTTTCCCTTATTTTTAATATTAATAACTATAAAAACATTTTTCAAAGACTATTTGATCCAGCAAAGTTTACATGAATCTTAGGCTTTGATTTAAACATTTATATAAATAGAAGGATTTTATTAATCAAATTATTTATTTGAGCACCAACAATTAATTGTAACTTTATAATCATACCTTTATTTTATGCTTCTTATTTTAAATAATTAAGATGTATTTGTGCCTTTGAATTAGCATGACATTCTGCTTTATTAAAAGAAAAAAACCTGCAAACTTCATTGATGTATTTTGCTCATATCTGTGACACTTAAATGGTACTGTCTTATTTACATTTAGTGAATAAGCTCAATTCAAATTACTTTACCTTGAATACAAAATCTAAATATGACAAATTATACCATGGAACTTATTTTCACTCATGACAAAACAATTCTTTTGATGCACACATAAAATATATTTCATTTTGTCTATATTGTTGTTCTAGATAATAAATATTCTAGATATTATTAAAATTGATTTCTACCATTTATGAGACAATGACAACAGATGATATTTTAAGATAGGATAAATTGTTTTAGTGTCACCTGGGTCTACATTATCCTGTTGTGCTTTTATTTGGGGATCATACATCATCCTTAATGATGGTAAGATAACCACTGATAAAAATATCTACACCTGAAGTAATAGAAAGAATTATCTCCATTTCTTAATTTAAATAATTAAATAATCTCCATTTCTTAATTTTGAAAAATATGAGAATAGCATATTACAGTTGCTTATTAAAGTTACAGTTTGTTTTCATGAAGTATGATGTCCAGGGCCAATTTCAGTTGCTCATGGAGTTCTTTCTCACAATCATATCCAGAGTGCTTACTCAACAAACTTTAGGAGTAAATAATGCTATTTTTTTAAATGAATTGTTTGCATTATTTATCTGTAGAGAAGAAAGATTTGAATCTTTGTATTAATCCTTTGAAGAGTTATTACATTGTCTCTTACACTGAAATTGCATACAGAAGTATTAGGGTATGCTAAACTTAACTATGAAAGGTCAAAGAAATGAAGTACTTCCATCCTAAAATGAAAATCTTTCAAAAAAGTATTCTACTCATGGGCTTAATCATGTTCTGAGATGAAAAAATCATATGTGTAAATGGGAAACTTATAAAAAGAGCCTAGATGTAGTACTTGCTGAACAAATACAATTTCCTTCCATGCCCTTACTCTCTTTTTTAAAAATTGCATTTACCCATGTAGATGAATCTGTTTAACAACATTATATGAGAATGCTAATAGATTATCTCCCCTCCCAAACTTTTATATTATATATAATACTTAATATTTATTTGATAACACATTTAATATTCTTAAAAATAGTTCATTATTCACTATAGAATTTTATCAATAACTTAAATACCTTAGCTGGTACCACCACTTTAATTTTTTATATAATTTTTAGGATTTTGGCCACAGTATATTCATAATTATTAATATAAAAATTGGTTATATAAATTTGATATTGCCGTTTTATTTCTAAAACAAAAACACATAACACATGAAAAGTTGCATCTGGTTTTAGCCTTCTTTAGGAAAAAATTAACAATGCAATGACTTGGAGCATTTCAAATCACAGCCAGGTGTATGAAAATAGAGGAACAAAGAACTGAGAGAATCAAGAAAGGCAAACTGAACTCCTACATTTGGGGTAGATAAGAAGGATTTTAGTGTGAAATGAGCTGGGCCAGGGACTAGGAACACTGCTTGGATAAAAACTAAGGCCAATTTTACTGATGCAAAGAGAAAGGCAAGTGAAATGAGGAGGAGATAGTTAACATAGAACCTAATATTCAATTTTGCAGGTAGGATTTTTTTCAAGAACAATATGCATTATATATAATAAATGGTACTGTTAAGAGCAAATATATTTGTTCCAATTCTTAAAGGAATGTTCATGGTTTAGCATTTTTGCCTCTAAACTGTTAGGAATATGTAAACTTCTTACAAATAAAGTTTAAAAAACTATTTTTTTTCTTTTGGTGTATGAATTCTATGCTGTGTTCAGTATGCATTAAAACATACTTATATTTTCTTTAAAGTGTATGTCCATTCAAATCCTATATTCTTAAGTTAGCTACCACAAAGTTTTCTTACTGTTTCAATATGGTATGTCCCTATGAAATGCTGTATATATATGTCTAAACTGTAAAAAATTACTGCAAATGTTGAAGTTTTGTATTTATGAGAGACATTGAAAGTATGGCTTACAGTATATCAAAATTGTCACTCTTCACCATTTGTATATTAATAGTAAAGATACTTTTACTTTAATAAAGTGTTGCATTTATGTTTATTTTGAATAACATCCCTACAGTGAGTGAGCTTATGACTTACATATATTTCATTTTTTTTAAGTATTTTCATTTTTAAAGAACTTCCAAACCAATCTCTATGTATTAAAAAGAAGAAGAAGAAGAAGAAGAAGAAGAAGAAGAATGCTTTCTGTAATTTTGCCTTACCCTGAGTTGCAATCTTTCAATAATAAGCAGTAGGTAAAAGAAGTGGTTCTCAAAATGTGGTCCCTAAACCAGCAGCATTAGCACCTGGGAATTCATTAGAAGTAAATATGTTTCTGGACCTCATCACAGACCTCCTAAATCAGAAGAATCTGGGAGGGGGTAAAGGAATTTGTGTTTTAACAAGCCTTTCTAATAATCCTAATGCACACAGAAATTTGAGATCCAGTGGACTGGAGACACATTTTGGGTGGCAATCTAGAAGGTAAAAACTTCTAGCTCATGCTGAAATTTTATTTCTCATTATTATATAGATTATCTTCTTGCAGGACTTCATGAAATATAAAATAAGAGAAGCTAATCATTCCTCACATGCTTTATAAGGTGTTTTCCTTTTTTTAACCGGTGTAAAGTTCAACTTATTATTAAAATGAAGAATAAAAAGCAAATACCAAATCTTCACAAGGTAAAAATTTTCAACATAAGTCTTACAAATATCACAAAGTACATACATATGTAGAATAAAAATAACATTAAATAGGTGGTGAAGAATGAAAAAAAAAAGAATTTATATATTGCTCTTGTTTGTCAGTACCCTATATTTAATTAAAAGAACAGTTTTATTAAAAAAATACAAAATATACCATGAGAAAGATGCATAAACAAAGTCTCTGATATATGATAAAATGGATCTGATAACTCTGTTAATATTTTAGAGAATTTCTTATATTTCTTTCTAACCTAACCCATCACCTACTATAATTTTCCTTATTTGTAATATAGGTAATGAATGTATGTATCCTAAGATTCATGTCATACATGGGGTCATTCAGAAAAATTCATTGAATTTCTTTTTAAATTTAATGAATTTTTCTGAATGAATTTTCAACACCCAAGTTAGAATGTTCTTAAATCATAAATAATGTTTTCTGTTTTATGTGAAGTGTCTTATATATGCTCTTATCCTTGGCATAAATTTGTTTTCCAAAATAAAATGTATACATTTGGATATTTTCATTTTCTTGGATAACAACTCATCTTCCACAGACAGTATATTTTTGGGGGGAAGGAGATGCAGGGGGGAGGCAACTGTATTATTGTACTAGAATAATATTAAATTTAGTCAAACTTTAATTTATTCTGTCATTTTATTAACCCAGCAGTCTATAAAGACAGAGGTTTCTAGTATTAAGATATCTTAGTATTTGGGGGGAAAAGAAAAAGATTAACTTGATGATTCAGTTCACATCAACATCTTTTCTTTAATCTTGAATTTCCACATTCACCAGCAGATCTCTTTATTTTCCTTTATCTGCCATAGCACAAGCATGGTCAATGTCTAAAACTGACCTGGCAAGACTGAGACATATAGGAGAAAGAATGATTGCCAAAATTAGTCCAATCACATCGAGGAATAAAGCAATTACATTCATTACAAACATTCTCAGAAGAATCGTTTTTAAAGTGGAGGATTGTAGAAGGAAGCTGTAAAGTTCCCCCTTATAGAAGTGGATGGAACATATACTAGAGATCTCTCAGTGGGGGTTGGGGAAGTTTTATCACCCAGTCTGACCACGTGAAGACCCCCTGAAAATTCTGGTGGAAGCACCCCCTGGAAAGCATAAACAGAATTTTCACTAATTCAAAAACAAAGAGATTCATATCTTTACTCACCAGAAGAAAAGATGAGGGAAGAAAGTCTCACAAAGTTGCAGTAAGGATAGAACTAAAATCACTGAAGTAATATTAGGAAACAGATAAGAGCACAGGTATTAGAATTAGAATATACCTGGGCTCCCATTCCAGTTCTAAACCTATTGCCAGCTCTGAACTTTAGCAATTTATGTAAAAACTTAAACCTTGATTTCATCATCTATAAAATGTGGTTAGTTTTAAAGCAGATAATATTCATCTCTGAGTTGATGTAAGGATTTACGGAGATAATGTTAATAAACCTCTTTATGCAGTGTCTACCACAGAAAATACCAATAAATGGTGGCCATGATTATTTCTATATCTGCCATATTTTAACACTGATTCTAATAAGTTGTATTAGACAGCTACTTCACATTCTCTAGAGACTAACCATAAATAAGCCAATTATTTAATAATTCATTAACTTATTTACTAATAGGTTAAAGTGGAGTCATTGAAAAGTTGAAAGCATGGCTTTCCATTTCGTCATCTTCTACTTCTGTTTCAGTTATCTTTTGCTGAATAAGTAGTCAAGCCAAAACCTAATGGCTTAAGATATATATTAACATATAAAACATATATTAATGATATAGTATTTTTTTATGACCATATCTGTTAACTTGACTCAGCTTGGCAATTATTTTCTCCATATGATGTAGCTGAGTTCACTCATGTGGATACTGATTTCTAAGAGGAAACCCTAGAATGGAAGTCTTGATGTGTATGTACTTACCAAGACTCTGTTTGCATCATCACACTAGTAATATTCAGCTAGTGAATAAACACATAGTCAATGTGTGAGTATAATGGGGTGTAACAAGAGCATGGTATATTTGAGCAATATTCATGTTATAAATATGGAAACATCCTCCTTCTGTCCCATGGTGTTTCACATCTTTTCCACATGCAAAATTTACTTCTCCCCTTCGCAAGATTTTCAGTCGTATTTCATCAGCTTAAGAGAATTGAGCTGAAATTTCAGACTTTATTCAACTAAATAAATTTGAGGTATCAAGACGACTCCTCAGGTACCGTGTCTTGGGTGCACTTTTTCAGTATAGAGGTGCTGAGAAGACCATTTAACTGTCCCCGGAAAACCCTACAGACAACTGTGAGACATGAGCAGAAAAATAACATAGACATTGCCATTTAAAATAAAGCGGGAGGAAATGGAGGAATTCCACAATTAATGTGTCTACAGAAATTTTGAAACCCAGAAAACCAAACATTACCAGTTCCTCTTGCCTCAGCATAGTGCATTTTCCTTGGTTTGGATCCAATTCTACTCTCCCTGGGAGTGGTTACCTAATCCATTGCTCTCAGTGGCTCTTAGGATAACTCAGATACTCTTCCTTTTCTGTAGGAAATGATGTGTGGTTGTAGCTGAGTAAATTTCTTGTCTTGCTACCTGGCCAAATATATCTAGTATTTAGAAATCTATTTTCGTCTAAACCAAGTCCTGTTAAGTTCAAGCTGATACAACTCCTTTAAAAACTGAGGTGTTTTTTTTTTTTTAAGATTTTATTTATTTATCTGACAGAGAGAGATCACAAGTAGGCAGAGTAGTAGGCAGAGAGAGAAGGGGAAGCAGGGTCCCCACTGAGCAGAGAGCCTGATGCGGGGCTCAATCCCAGGACCCTGAGATCATGACCTGAGCCAAAGGCAGAGGCTTAACCTACTGAGTCACCCAGGCACCCCTGTGAATTTTTTTTTAATGTATCAAATTATAACCCTGTATGAGACAAAATCTACGCTCTCAAATTTTTTTAAGACAGTGGTCTTTCTATGTTGGGCTACAAAATGAAGTGCTATAAAATAATGCTCTTAAGATTCTCAAAAGCCTATTGTCTAATTAAGAAAGTCTATAAGGCACTTCCTTAAATTTCTGTGTGACCAAAACAAAGGACACCCTTGTGATTTTTGACCTCAAGATTATGTTTTACTGAGAATAGACTAATTTGATATTTATCCTTATACCATTTATTGTTTTGAAAAGCTTGTGACAGCTCTAAATGTGGGAATGAAAGAAAAGTCTCGGGTAAAAAATAATTCCTCCAAATTCTGCTTAAAATTTAAGTATCTATCTTGTAAGCACATCTTTCTCATGAAAGATCTTAACATAATTGAGAGGAAAATAAAGATAGATACCACTTTCAGTATGCTGCCTGACAATCTTCTTAGTGAGATTCATAAACTCATTAGTTTATTTTCTGTTTTGCAATTTATCAGAGGCAACAGTTTCCCTAATTGTTCTGTTAGTATAAACATGGTTTTCTTTGTCTCCAGTGTCTTAGAGTAACTCTTCTAGCAGCTTACCCACATTCAGTCCTCTAGATCCTGTCCAGTCACAAAGCTAAAGACAACTTACTTTGTGTAAGTTGTGTAAGTTGTGTGTTAGTAATAACCCAGTTGTAGTTACAGTTTGTCTTACTTATCTGAGTTGTATTCCTTTCCTATTGCTGCACCAAGTAAGTTGGTGACCTTAAAAAGCAAACCCGGGACGCCGGGGTGGCACAGTTGTTTAAGTGTCTGATTCTTGGTTTTGGATCGAGTCTTGATCCAGGGTCCCGGGATCAAGCCCTGCATCAGGCACCACCCTCTCCCCCAACACTGGGCTCTGTGCTCAGCATGGAGTTTGCTTAAGATTCTCTCTCCCTCTCCAACAAATAAGTAAATCTTAAAACAAAACAATCCACAAATTTATTATTCCATAGTTGTAAACGTGCCAGCAGGATTGTGTTAGTCTGGAGGCTTCTAGAATGTCTTAGTCAGTTTAAGCTGCTATAACGAGTTACCAAAGTATCAGTGGCTTGAACAACATTTATTTCTTACAGTTCTGGAGGCTGGAAGTTTGAAATTAGGGTGGCAGCATGTGTGCATTCTTGGTGAAGCTCCTCCTTCTGGTTATGCCACATGGCCTTTCCTTGGTGTATGCATTCACACAGTGAAAGAAGAAGGGGTGGACAGAGGGAAAGAGGGAAAGGGGGAGGGGAAGAGGGAGAAAGCAGTGTGGGGGAGATCTCATTTATGAAAATCTTTTTATGAGACATTAACTTCATCATGAAGGCCTGACTCTCATGACCTAATCTAAACCTCTAACCCTAATTACCTCCCACAAGCTTCACCTCTAAGTACCACATTGGAGACTATAGTTTCAACATAAAAATGTGAGGGGGGATATAAATATTCAGTTAATAACATGAAGACTGCCCACATTCCATGACTCAAAGTATCCTTCCATCTGCAAAACCTGCAACAGTATCACTCAAACCTCTGTTTCTATCAACATGCCTTCTCTGACTCATACTACCTGCCTTTCTATTTTTTGTTGAAAAGTCTGTGATCATATTGAGTCTACCTGGATAATCCAATATAATCCCCCCTTCTCATAGCTTCTAACTTAATCAAATCTGCAAAGCCCTTTTTCCTCCCCCTCCCATGTAAGGCAATATATTTGCAGGTCCATCAATCTACATTATAAGCCATTGCCAAATATAATGGTAAAGCAAGCACGTTTTATTAAACTATGATTTTTTGTGTGTTGACTTTGCTTAATTTGACGTTTTTTGCCATAGAAATGTGCTGAGGTCAGTTACAGCATTGCATTCAGCTAGACCCTCAGGGGAAACTCGAATGTGGAAAACGTTCTCTCATCCTCTAAGTCTTTCTCCACAGGGCTTCAAATCATCCTGCAGTCCTGTACAAAGATGTTTAGAGTGTGGTAAATGGCTTTTAGAGAGTTTTTCAGGAGCACAAATTCCAGTGTGCAATTATTTATCAAGCCTCTGTTTGCATTACTCTTGTTAATATGACAACAACTTCCAAACTTTGTGCCCACCCAGTCACCATGAGAGAGGATTTCATCAAAAAGCATGATGGATTAGCAGTGGCAAATAATATATATCCTAGCAAGTATTGAAATGGCTCAAAATATTTAAGTTGCAATAGATAGAAATAGGTTTTACACCCAGAAAGAAAATCAGAGAATGGAATGAAATAAATAATAGAGTTTATATAGGTACTAGACACCTAATTGTTAATTCCCATTACTTTTATAACTAAAATTCTGACCAGTAGAAAGATGAAATGTTTTTTCTTGCTTTTATGTATGTGGGAAGTGGCAGAAACAAAATTCAAATTCAGGTCAAGCAACTCCTATTCTGATTTTTTTACATTAAGCATCACATATCAAGAGACAACATGTATTAATGATGAATTTAAAATTAATTTCTGAATATAACTGGTTTAAACTCGAACTTTAGTTATGCTCTCCATATGTATGTTAGATTTGGCAATAAAGCAATATTAATAGAATCAGCTATATAACTTTAAAATATACTTGCTGATGATATACTTAAGTATAAGAAATAAAATATTTACATAACATATAAGGAACAACATTATAAAATATATATTAAAGCCCGGCTATTCAAAATTCAGAGAAAAACTAATTCAAATAATCACCTACCTTATTTTTACTCTGGAGTGCTAAGGAATGTTCTTAATCCAATTCTGCAGCCTAAGAATGTTTTAAAAAACTGATTACTTAAAATAATCAGTGATATTTAAAAATCAGTAATATTTTAAAGGAGAGAACTGGCTCCTTTTTTTTTTTAATGGTCTTTGTTCCATCTCTTCTTCTTGACAAGAAATTATTCATAGATCATAGATTTAAAGACAAATATTCATAATAATCTATGTTTCTTGGAGATTTCAAATTAGTTATTTTATCATTTATCCAGATTTTAAAGTATTCTATACTTTACAAATTGAGCAATAATTGCGATTTTCAATTGTACATAACAGGTAAATGAAAAATCAAATAATGTTCAGAGAACACACTTTGTTATGGCTTGACTACTTTTAAATTTATTGAGACTTATTTTATGACACAGACTGTCATCTAGCTTGGCAAATATTCCATCGAAACTTGAAAAGAATGTGTTTGGTGCTGCATTTTTGTGGAGTGTTCTATGAATATCAATTATGTCAATTTGGTTGATAATGCTATGTAAGGGTTCTATATATATATATATATATATTTAAAGATTTGATTTATTTACTTGACAGAGAGAAAGAGAGGGTGAGAAAGAGATCACAAGTAGGCAAAGAGGTAGGCAGACAGAGAGGGAGAAGCAGACTCCCCGCTGAGCAGAAAGCCAGATGTGGGGCTTGATCCCAGCACCCTGGGATCATGACCCAAGCCAAAGGCAGAGGCTTAACCCACTGAGCCACCCAGGTGCCCCAAGGGTTCTATATTTTTACTGATTTTTTGTCTCCTGGTTCTATCCATTATTCACAGAATGGTGTTAAAATCTGCAACTATAGTTGTGAATTTGTCTATTTCTCCTTGCAGTTCTCTCAGTTTTTGCTGCTTTTGTTTTGAAGCTCATTATTAGATATAGAAATATTTAGAATTGTTATGTCTTCTTGATGAATTGGCCCCTTCATCATTGTGAAAAGATCTTACTTATCCCTCATAAAATTCTTTGCTCTGAAATCTACTTTGTCTGATATTAAGACAGACACAATGTTAGCTAACAATAAAAGGAATGAATTATCACGAATAAAACTGCAATAAACATGATAGTCCTGATATCTTTTTGAAACCATGTTTTCATTACCTTGGGATATATACCCAAAAGTGGAATTGTTGGAATACAAACTGTTTTCAAAGTGGCTATATTAGTTTACCCTCTTACCAACAGTGCACAAGGGCTCCCTTTTCTCTACATCCTTGTCAACATCTGTTATCTCATGTGTTCTTGAGGATAGTGATTCTAATATGTGTGAGAGATATCTCATTGTAATTTTGATTTGCATTTCCCTGGTAATTAGTGATGTTGAGCATCTATTCATGTACCTCTTGGCCATTTGTGTATCTTTTTCAGAGAAATATTATTCAGTTCCTCTACCCATTTTTTAATCAAATTGTTTGGTTTCTATTTGAGTTGTATGATCCAAAATATGGAAACAACTTAAGTACCCATCAATGGACTAATGAGCAAAGAAGAAGGATACATAGTATATATATAAAATGTCTACACACAATAGAATATTATAGCATAAGCATAGAATAGCACAGGGAAGAAGAACGTTCTGTTATTTGTGACAACATATGGACCTTGAGGGCGCTATGTTAAGTGAGATAAGTAGAGAAAGACAAATACTGTATGATTTAAAATATATGTAGAAGCTCAAAAAGTTGATCTTCTAGAAGCAGAGAGTACAATGGTGGTTACCAAGGGGTAAGGACTGAGTGAGGAAATTAGGACTATGTTGGTAAAAGGGTACAAATTTGTGGTTAGAAGATGAATGAAGTTCTGGAGATCTAATGTACAACATCGTGGTTATAATCAACAATACCATATTATATACTTCCAAGTTGTTAAGTGACTAGATACCACATTATCTAGTTAAGGTATTGTATACCGCAAACCTACACAATGTTATATGTCCATTATATCTGAATTTGAAAAAGAAGTGAATTATTGCAACAAACAATGTAGATGATTCTCAAAATTATGTCTTGAGTGAAAAAATCCAGAAACAAGATAACAGGTTTTGTGATTCCATTTATTAAAAAAAACAAAACAACAACAACAAAAAACAACCCAGAAACAAAAACAAAAACAAACAATACAAATTTTAGGAAATGTAACCTAATCCATAGTGAATTAAATATCAGTGGTTTTCTGGGTGTGAGGAAACTGTAGTGCAGCAGAGGGAGAGATTACAAAGCGGTACCAGACAAATTTGGGGAGATAATACATATATTTATTATCTTAATTGTTTTGATGCTTTCACAGTTATGTACATTTGACAAAAATGGCCACATTATGTAAATACATATGTAAATTCTCTTGTTTACTAATCATGCCTCAAGGACATTGTCAAAATGAAACATATATTTCTATGGCTCAGATGAAAATATAACAAAGTTTGTGCTCTGTAACAGTTGTAACTTCTTCAAAAAAGAACATGCATTTTTCACTGAAGATATCAAAACATTATTAATCAAGTGCTCTTCAATTTCTAGATGGGGAAAATCTAACTACTCAGAATAATTAATGAAATACACTATAAATCATTATCATAATTTGGCCTTTAAATTCACTTTCTTTGATATCCCATCTGAAAAAGCCTTATTTTATCCTGACAATTAAGAAAACTGAATGTCAAAAAAAAAAAAAAAAAAAAGAGAGAGAGAGAGAAAGAGAAAGAAAGAAAGAAAAGAAAACTGAATTTCTTTCTAAATGAAGTAGGATATTTATTTTGCAGTTTGGAGACATTTTAATGTACCTATGATAGAAAATTAAGTTTTAATTAAAGTGAATAGGAGTTGTAGCTTGAAAATTATATTTAAAAGTCATATTTGTGAAAAGAGTATCATTGCTTAAAACTTAAGGTTAAAAAAAAAGAAATAAAATAAATTACCTTTGTCAGTTCATTAAGAATGAATAAGTGAATGAATGAATGAAAGGTCATAGACCTAAATGTGAAATGAACAACTATAAAACTCCTAGAAGATGACATAAAAAAATTTAAATGACCTTGGGTATGGCAAGACTGCATATGAAACAAAAGACAGGATCCAGGAAAGAAATAATTTGTAAGCTATACTTAATTAAAGTTAAATACTTCTGCTTTGTGAAAGACAATGTCAAAAGAATAAGGAGAGAAGCCACAGGAGCACCTGGGTGAGAGAGGGATAGATGAATAGTTAGAGCACAGAGAATTTTGAGGGCATGGAAAATACTCCATATGGTACTGTAATGATGAACACAGGTTTTTATATATTTTTCCAATTCTGTAGAACATACAATATCAAAAGTGAGCCCTAAGGTGAACTATGGACTTTGGTTCATTATGATGTGTCCCTGTAGATTCATTTTTGGTTAACAAAAGTACCACTCTGGCAATTGTTGTTGATAACAGGGGAGGCTCTGCATGTATGGGAGCAGGAAATATATGGGGAATCTCTGTATCTTTTTCTCAATTTTGTTGTGAGCTGAGAACTTCTCTTTAAAAAAGTTATAACAAAACCATACATTAGGACACAAAACAAGTACTTTTTCCAACCACAAGTGTATGTAACTGGAAATCAACCACAAGAAAAAATCTGGAAAGAACACAAATGCTTGGATGTTAAATAGGATGCTACCAAACAATGAATAGGTGAACAAATAATTCAAAAAGGAAATTAAAAAAATACATGAAGACAATGAAAATGAAACCACAGTAGTCTAAAATCTTTGGGATGCAGCAAGTGTTTCTAAGGGGCAAGTCCATAGCAATACAGATATACTTTATGAAACAAAAAAGTCTCAAATAAACAACCTAACCTTACATCTAAAGAGCTAAAAAAAGAACTGACATAATCCAAAGCTATGGAAGGAAGGAATAATAAATATTAATGCAGAAATAAACAAAATAGAGAAAAAAAAAAAAACCCAAAACCAAAAAACAAAACAAAACAAAACAATGAAGAGAATAGACCAGAGGAACCAGGAGCTGGTTCTTTGTAAAGATTAACAAAATTGATAAACCGTTAGCCAGATCCCTCCAGAAAGAAAGAGGACTCAGAAATCAAAATCAGATATGAAAGAAGAGAAATAACAACTGACATATGCCAACACATGAGACAACCTAAAAGAAATGGATAAATTCTTAGAAACATATAACCTCCCAAAACTGAACCAGGAAAAAATACAAAATTTGAACTGACCTATTACCAGCAATGAAATTGAATCAGTAAACAAAAACTCCTAACAAACAAAAGTCCAGAGCTAGATGGCTTCAAAACTGAATTCAGCTAACGTTTAAAGAAGAGTTAACACCTATTCTTCTTAAACTATTCCAAAAAATAGAAGAGAATGGAAAGTTTCCAAATTCATTCTACAAGGCCCACATTACTCTGATATCAAAACCAAATAAAAATACTACCAAAAAAGGAGAACTACAGGCAAGTATCTCTGATGAGCATAGACACAAAAAAATCATCAAACAAATATTAGCAATATATTAAAAAATATATTAAAAAAGCATTCACGGGGCGCCTGGGTGGCTCAGTGGGTTAAAGCCTCTGCCTTCGGCTCAGGTCATGATCTCAGGGTCCTGGGATCGAGCCCCGCATGGGGCTTTCTGCTCAGCAGGGAGCCTGCTTCTTCCCCCTCTCTCTGCCTGCCTCTCTGCCTACTTGTGATCTCTCTCTATAAAAAAAAAAAAAAAAAAAAAAAAAAAAAGCATTCACCATGATAAAGTGGAATTTATTTCTGGGGTACAAATATGGTTCAATATTCACAAGTCAAAGTGATACATAATATCAACAAGAGGATAAAAACTATAAGATCATTTCAGTAGGTGCAAAACATATATTAGACAAAGTACAACAGCCATTTATGATAAAAACCCTAAACAAAGTAGATTTAGAAGGAACATACTTCAACATAATAAAGTCCATATATAAAAAAAAAAATTCATGGCTGCGACTCCTGATTGTGTCAGATGGAAAGCATCTGCCTTTGGCTCAGGTCAGGATCTCAGGGTCCTGGGATAGAGCCCTGTGTTGGACTCCCTGCTCAGCAGGGAGTCTGCTTCCCCTTTTCTCTCTGCAGCTCCCCCTGCTTGTGTGCTCTCTTCTCTCTCTCTCTCTCTCTGTGTGTCTCTCTTTCTCTCTCTCTCTCTCTAACAAATAAATAAAATCTTTAAAAAAAATCATGGTTAACTTCATACTCATTGGTGAAAACTGAAAGTGTTTCCCCTAAGATCAGGAATAAGACAGGTATGTCCTCTCTCATTACTTTTATTCAGCATAGTACTGAAAGTGCTAGCCACAGCAATCAGACAAGAAAAATGGATAAAAGTCATTCAAATAGGTAAGGAGAAATTACAACTATCACTATCTGCAAATGACATGATACTATATGTAGAAAACCCTAAGGACTTCACCAAAATAACTACTAAAATTGATCAATAAATCAACAAAGTTGTAGGATACAGAATCAATATACAGAAATCCATTTCACTTCTATACATTAATAATGCAGCAGCAGAGAGAAATTAAGAAAACAGTCTCATTTACAACTGCACTTAATATTGTAAAATACTTTGGAATAAACTGAACTAAAGGTTTGAAAGACTTGTACTCTGAAAACCATAAAACACTGATGAAAAAAACTGAAGATGACATAAACAAATGGGAAGATATTCCATACTCAGTGATTGAGAGAACAAATATTGTTAAAATGTCCATACTACCCAAAGAAAACTACAGATTTAATTCAATCCTTATCAAAATACCAACAACATTTTTCATAAAACTAGAACAAATAATCCTAAAATGTATATGGAACCACAAAAGACTCCAAATTGTCAAAGCAGTCTTGGAAAATAACAAAACTAGAAGTATCACAATCCCAGTTTTTAAGCTATACTACAAAGCTATAGTAATCATAATAGTATGTTACTGGCATAAAAGTAGATACACAGATTCAATTGAGCAGAACAGAGAACCCCAAAATAAACCCACAATGAGATGGCCAATTAATATTCAGCAAAGGAAGCAAAAATATTCAATGGGAAAAAGACATCTTTCAACAGTTGGAGTTGGGAAAAGTGGACAGTTATATGCAAAAGAATGAAAGTGGACCACATCCTTATACCATATATACACAAAAATAAACCCAAAATGGATTAAAGACCTAAACGTGAAACTTGAAACCATAACAATTTTAGAAGAGAGCACAGGGTAATAATTTTTTGACAGTTGTGTAGCAACATTTTTCTATATATGCCTCCTAAGGCAAGGAAAACAAAAGCAAAAAGAGACTATAGGGACTACCTCAAAATAAAAAACTTCTTCACAGCAAAACAAAAGACAACCTATGGACTGAGAGAAGATATTTATAAATGATATATTCAATAATGGGTTAGTATCCAAAATATGTAAAGAACTTAACCACTCAACACCAAAAAACCCACAAATATTCCAGTTAAAAAATGGACAGAAGACATGAACAGACTTTTCTCAAAGAAGACATACAGATGACCAACACACACATGAAAATAAGGTCAACATTACTGTCAGAGAAATGAAAATCAAAAACACAATGAGATATTACCTCACACCTGTCTAAAATCAAAAGCACAAGAAACAACAAGCATTGGCAAGGATGTAGAGAAAAAGAACCCTTGTGCACTATTGGTGGGAATGCTAACTGATGCAGCCACTGTGGAAAACTCTATATACAGAGTTACTGTAAAAAGTTAAAAATATGATTGAGTAATTCCACTACTGTGTCTTTACTCAAAGAATATGAAAACACTAATTCAAAAACATATATGCACCTCTATATTTATTGCAGCCTTATTATAATAGCCAAAAATATGGAAATAACCAAAGTGTCCTTTGACAGATGAATGAATAAAGAAGATGTGCTATATATACACAATGGTACATTACTCAGTTATAAAAAAAGAATAAAATGTTTCCATTTGCAACAGCTTAGATGGATCTAGAGAATATAATGCTAAATAAAATAAGTCACAGAAAAACAAATACCAAACAATTTCAATCATATATGGCATTTAAGAAAGAAAACAAATGATCAAAGGAAAAAAGAGACAAACAGGGATGCTTGGGGGCTTAGTTGTTTAAGTGTCTGCCTTTGGCTTGGATCATGTTGGCAGGGACCTGGGATCTAGTACCCCAGCAGGCTCCTTGCTCAGCAGGAAGCCTGCTTCTCTCTCTGCCTGCCCCTCCCCCTGCTTGTACTCACCATTTCTCTCTCTCTCTCTCTCTCTTTCTCTCTCTGACAAATAAATAAAATCTTTAAAAAAGAACTAGAGGGTATCATGCTTAGCGAAATAAGTCAATCGGAGAAAGACAACTATCATATGATCTCCCTGATAAGAGGAAGTGGAGATGCAACATGAGGGGGTTAAGGGGGTAGGAGAAGAATAAATGAAACAAGATGGGATTGGGAGGGAGACAAACCATAAGTGACTCTTAATCTCACAAAACAAACTGAGGGTTGCTGGGGGGGAGAGGGGTTGGGAGAGGGGGGTCGGGTTATGGACATTGGGGAGGGTACGTGCTATGGTGAGTGCTGTGAAGTGTGTACACCTGGCGATTCACAGACCTGTACCCCTGGGGATAAAAATAAATGTTTATTAAAAAAAAAAAAAAAAAAAAAA
>NW_019154086.1:92595880-92646968 GCF_002288905.1 Enhydra lutris kenyoni
ATAAGTGACTCTTAATCTCACAAAACAAACTGAGGGTTGCTGGGGGGGAGAGGGGTTGGGAGAGGGGGGTCGGGTTATGGACATTGGGGAGGGTACGTGCTATGGTGAGTGCTGTGAAGTGTGTACACCTGGCGATTCACAGACCTGTACCCCTGGGGATAAAAATAAATGTTTATTAAAAAAAAAAAAAAAAAAAAAGACTGGGTGGTTCAGTCCTTAATTGTCTGCCTTCAGCTCAGGTCATGATCCCAGGGTCCTGGGATTGAGCCCCGCATCAGGCTCTCTGCTCAGTGAGAAGCCTGCTTCTCCCTCTCCCACACTCCCAGCTTGTGTTCCCTCTCTAGCTGTCTCTGTCAAATAAATAAATCAATCTTTAGGAAAAAAAAAAAAGAGAGAGAGAGGAGACAAACAAAAGATCAGACTCTTAAATATAGAGGACAAATTGGTGGATACCTAATGGGAGGTGTGTGGGCAGATGTGTGAAATAGGTGAAGGAGATTAAGAGTATATTTGTCATGATGAGCATTGAGTAATGTATAGAATTGTTGAATCACTATATTGTACACTGACACTAATATAAAACTACATTAATTATACTGGAATTAAAAAATATATACATATATATAAAATAAAACAAAGACGAAATGGAACAAGAAAAATGACAAAAATCAAAAGCATATATTACAAAAAGAAGTGGAAACAATTTAAACATTAGCCTAATGAAGAAGCAACATTTCATTTTGTCTTAATGCCACAGGTACTACAGTTGAACTGAATACTAAATGCTCTTGGAAAATCTGCAAGTTATTTTCAGAATACTGGCTTATCAAATACTGATCTAGAATGTCATAATCTTCATTTGCTTTGTCTACCTACTTAAGTTCTAACCTTAAATCAAGTCTACCCATATTCTATATTTCTCTGCTAGTTCTTACTATTTTTTCTTAATATTTAAATTATTTTATTTAAAAGACATGTATTTATTTCTATAATATTGCATATCATTTAAAATTATTTGATCTAAATAAACTAGTTTATTTAAAATAAACTAGTTTGAACATAACACTGTATGTTAATTATTCCTGAATTAAAATAAATGAATAAATAAATAAATTTATGTTCACTATCTTTAAACAAATAAATAAACCTTTTTGGGTATATTGTAGAAGGAGACTAGCTCAAGAGTAAATTTCCATCTGTAGCAAACTTAAAAAATTAAATATAAACCTTAAAATTAAATTATGTCTCATATATAAATAATTTTAGGTCATCATATTGAAAAAAAAATCTGCAAAAATAGTAAACCTTACTACTTCAAGTCTTCTAAAATGGAAAAAACTGACCACATTGAATGTTGGTGAGTTGTAGAACTAACAGAACTTTTATACATTGCTGCTTAAAGTTTACACATACAACTTCTAAAGTCAACTTTTAAAAGTCATTTCTGAAAACATTTACGGTATGTTTCAGCAATTGGACTCTGGGGAGAAAATGCACCCAATAGAAATCAAAACATGAACAAAAAAGATTTGTATAAGCTTTCATAGCAGCTTTATTGATAACTGCCAAAAGCTAAAAATAACTCAAATGCCAATCAACATGAAATGGATAAAATAATCATGTCACATTGAAATAATGGAATATTACTGAGCAATACGAAGAATGAACTGCTGCGACACACAGCAATAGGGATGAATCTCATAATCATTATGTTGAGCAAAAAGAGACATAAGCAAGTGTGTGGTGTATGATTTAATTTATAAAAAGTCCAAGAACAGACAAAACTAATATATGGTGATAGAAATAAAAACAGAGGTTGCTTACTGGATTGTTTGAAAGGAAGCATAAGGAAGTTTCCTAAGATGATGCCAATGTTTTATTTGTTTTATTAATATTACATTCAATGTTTTATTAATATTACATATTAAACTTGTCAATACTGTTTGATTTTTACACTTAATTTTATACTATGCATTCCTTGCTCTGCATATAATTTTTACCTCAGTAAAAGTAAAGAAATAGGATTTTCAATATGAAAAAAGAAGAAAAGAACTCTATCCAAGAAAAATTTTATCAAAAGCAGAATTTAACAGATTCTTATCAAATGTTTAATTATTACTGAACATAAATAAAAATAACAACACAAAGCAGTAACTAAAAAAACACAAGCAGTTGCTGTCCAGGGCTATTACATCTGATTCTGATTCCCTATGATTTTCTAAGTGATTTTATTTTTAAGGTTTACCTTAGTACTACAGATTACTTTGGCTCCTAATGTTCAAGGCTGAGAGGGAAGAGTTGTTTGGGAAATGATTACAATACAGTTTAAATCTCCAAAATTTTAAATGTCCATTCATAAAATAAATGGTAACTTGCCTTCCTGATCACCTCAGTCCTTTTTTCTTATGTTTATTACATTTCTTCCTCCAGTTCCAAGTGTCCCTATGTGAAAGCAACACAGATAATTCTTCAACGAAAGGTTGCTGAAGACTGTAAGTAAGTACTCAGATCATGGGTTCTCAACTTGGCTACATGTTAGAATCACCTGGAAAATTTTGAACTGGTAATGTCTGAGTCTCACTTGAATCCCACCCCCAGAAATTCCGACTTAAGTAGTGCGGGATATGGCCTCATCCAGTTAAAAGCTCTTTAAGTAATGCTGATAAACAGCAACATTTGGAAACCACTGGCTGAGAACTATTGTGTGTATTAGGGACAGAAACAGAGGTCCCAATACCTTACCCCTGAAAAAGGCATGTTTTCAGCAGTAAATTCTTTGGGCTCCTTGGGTTTTAAAAAATTAATGTCAAAATGTGTGTGGAAAAAGCAATGGTAAAAATGGGGACATGTCACCTGGCACAGTAAAATCTTATTAACCAAAGCCCTAGCAAACTAAACTTCAGCCACTTTCTTGAGAATGGTTGGCCCTGAATTTACTCAGCAGTACCTGGATGATGGCCCCAAACTAGCTGGGGAATTATTTCGAGTTGCTGAAGAACATGCACCATCCATCACTGTCTATTGATGAAATTGATACCATTGGAACAAAAGATATGACTCAAATTCTGGTGGTGAGAAATTCAACAAACAATGTTGGACCTGTTGAACCAGTTGGACGGATTTGATTCAAGGAGTGATGTAAAAGTTATCGTGGCCACAAAGCAAATAGAAACTTTAGATCTAGCACTCATTAAATCAGGCTGTATTTAAAGGAAGATCGAGTTTCCCGTTCCTGATGAAAAGACTAAGCAACATATTTTTCAGATCCACACAAGCAGGGTGGTGCTGGCTGATGGTGTAACCCTGGATGACTTGACCACGGCTACAGATGACCTCTCTTGATGCCGGCATCAAGGCAAGCTGTACAGAAGCTAGACTGGTGGCTTGAGAGAATATAGAATAAAATTAACAAATGAAGACAATAAAATCTAAAGAAGGTGTTCATTATATTCAACAACAACAAACCCAAGAAGGTACCCCTGTGGGGCTCCATCTCCAGCAGACCACAGTTTCCTTAAGGAAATGATTGGGAGTGTCCTAACCCCTCTGAAGTATTAGGTTGGGGAAGTTGCCCAAAGGAACCCATGTTCCAATAGCTCTTTCTTAGCAGAAACTGCTGTGTATCTTTTTGAGGTGATACGTATAATACCTGCCAAGATGCTTCCATATGCTGCTTGCATGCAATGCTTCCCCCCATAAAGCATGCTCCTTCTCAAAAAAATTAAATAATAAAATAAATAAATTAATCAATCAATTAATTAATTTTTTTAAAAAGGAGAGGGGAATGTCAAAATTAGGGGAAAAAATTTGATCAGGTTGCATTGAAAGTATGCTTTATTTATAGTGCTTATGGATGTATCTCTCCATATAGTTTCCTAGTGGTTTCTGGATATTACAAAATACATACTTGATTTATAGAAATCTACTAATAACATTTTCCTGTCTGGCACGAAGTGTGGAAACCTCATCTCCACTTAGATTCCTTTACCTTTAGTTTTCCAAAATTTAATTATAATGCCTGTTTTTTCTGTTGCTTTATTTTTTTTAATTTTTTTTTAATTTTTATTTTTTTAGGATTTAACTGTTGGGGATCCACTCACTTTCTTGAAAATGTAGGTTTGTGTGTTTTGCCAACTTTGGCATGTTTTCAGCCATAATTTATTCAAATGCTTGTTTAGCTCCATTCTCTTTCTTCTCTCCTGTGGGACTATGAAGATGCATATGTGGACTCTTTTATTATAATTCTATAGGTCCCTGTGGCTGCGTTCAATATTTTTCAGCTATTTTTTCTCTCTGTTGTTCATAGTAGGTGAATTTTATTGCTCTGTCCTTAAGCTTATTGATTCTATCCTTTGTCATCCTACTATTGAGTTCATCTAGTGGGTTTTCAAAAGTACCTTTTATTCTATTTTCCAGTTATATAATACCAATTTTATTCTGATTTTTAGTTCCATAAATGAATTTGATTGCCTTTACAAATCTTAGTTCTGCTCTGGGATTTTCTTTTTTTTTTTTAAATCTGTTTCCAGAGAATCAGTAATTGATCACTGAAGCATTTTTATGATAGGTGCTTTAATAACCTTGTGAGATAATTTATTTCAGTGTTGGCATCAGTTGACTGCTCTTATTTATAGTAAATAAGAAGTGGTCAGTCGCCCTAGAGGACTTTATCTTACTCCTCAGGCATAGATGATAGCCCACAGATTTTTTTGCTTTGTGAGTGGCTTGACTCTTTGTAGGTGAGGGGAGAAGGAAAAATTTTATCTGCCTATAGAAAGGGGAAAGAGACTGATAGCCCTGCATTCCTGAAATTGTATCTTTATTCCAGACATTTGTTATGTAAATAAAATGTTTGATGGGTGCCAGATTGTCTCCTATAGACTTCTCAGCCTAAAAGGAAGAACTCTTTCAAGGTCAAGGTTTTCATTCTTCTTGAAATGTAAATATTGAGGAACATAGCTCCCTGTGCTCAGGGCTCCTTGGTGGCTTGTCTAGAAACCCTGCCAGCGTATAATTATTTGGTCCTCTTAGAGAGAAGAAATTTTACTATTATTTTATATCAGAACAATCGAGTAGATAGATGGCTACAGATCTAATTTTCATGTTATATAAAGAGTTTCAGGAGACTATGACCTTTTTATAGGAATACTGAGAAACCCAGGGAAGATTTATGTCCCCACAATTTGGAGACTCTGGGCTTATTTCAGTTTTTTTGTTTGTTTTTTGAGAGAGAGCATGAGCTGGAGCAGGACTGGGTGTGTGTGTGGGGGGGGTGGTCAGGAACAGAGGGAACAGAAGGAGAAGGAGAGGGAGAGGCAAGCAGACTCCAGACTGAGCACAGAGTCCCTGCAGGCCTAATCCTACAACCCTGAGATCCCTACCTCAGCTGAAACCAAGTGTCAGAAGCTCAACCAACTGAGCCACCAAGGCATCCCTATTTCATTGTTTTTACCTTTATTCTTTTAGTAAGCAGGCTCCTTATTTAGGTTTAGGCCCCAAGTCTTAGTTCACTTTTGTAGGCTAACAGTGGACCTTTCAGAGCCTTTGCAATTCTGTCTTGGTTGATTTGGTTTGTCTGTTGCAACTGGTGCTTTCTTTTCCCTTGATCATGCTGAGTGGTGGGGTCGGGGCGGGGCAGTTGGTGATTCCCCAGATTGGAAGATTAGAAGAGGGATTTGGTGGGTTCCACCAGAAATTCCACTTCCTCCTAACCTGAGCCAGCCAGAGTCTCTGGACAAAAAAGAGGGGGATCAGGTCCACATGGACAAAGAAGTTGCTAAGAGAATTGTCTTAACATTTAGCAGGAAAGAAGAATGCTCCCCCTGCTGGCTGCTTGTTGTCTGTGGGGTTCCCAACTGACCTCTTAAGCATTGATGTTGTCAGAGGGATTCTCTTTTGATTCAAGAAGGGAATCAGCCTCCTTGGACTGCCTTCTGTTGCTAGGCTGGAGGTCTGAAGACAAGGAGTCTGGGTGGTCTTTGTGAGTGTTGTGGGAGTACAGCCAAATTGCCTCTATGCTGTTGTTCAGGTCTTGGCCTCTTTAACCCACTCACCTTCCTATTGCCTTGTCAGTGCTCTGTCTTCACTGTCTCTTGAATTATTTCCAGGGTTTATAGTTGTACTTTGTTGAGAGGAAGAGGAGACAATAGGGAGAAATGAGTCTATGCTATCTTGTCTGGACTGGAAGTCCCTTACTGTACTTTAAAAAGGAAGTAAAAATGGGTATCTAAGATGTACTTTAGGTGTGCTTTAGGGAAAGAAGACAACCTATAAAAACATGCTCTGAGTGTCTAAAAATTTACTGTTGATACAAGCATATAAAATTGAAGGAAAAACTGATAAAAAAGGAATTGTGACATCAGATTATTTTGTAAGTATCTTTAAATATTTGCTTTACAAAAGCAACAATGGAAAGTAGAATGTTTATTGTGCTATGTTTTGGGAAAGAAAGATACCTTTGAGAACATTATGCTTTAAGAATTGTCTTGGGCCTGCATGAAAATAGTAGCCAAAAATATATACTTTTATAAGATTTACTTATTTAAAAATATATATAGTTTTATGATTTTTAAAGGTATTAGCTTTAATGCATTTTGATGACTAAACTATTCACTACTGATATCAATCACAACCAAGATTATTTTTTAACTGTATCTTATTATTGTCTTATTGTCATGTTAATTTATGGCTTTAACTAACTGGTTTCTTTTCCATTTTCTCTTCTTTTAGCACATATCGGTTGTATGAGCCAAGAGTAAAACAGTTTTCACACTACCGAATGTTGCTCTATGTTCAGGGCTGGGCAAGAGATGTAATCCCACGCAAAGAGATATACTTGGATTTTGGCAGGGACTATCAGGATAAGTACACTCTCCTATTAGATGAGGATGCTCATCCCAAAAGCTGGGTCCCAATCTTGTAATCACATCTGGTTTCCTGTCTGAAAAAAGTAACCTAAACAAAGAGAATCAACTGATACAAGGAAACCAAATTTAATGACATTAGTTGAACCTCTAAAAGAAGTTGTGTTAGGATGCCTGGGTGGTTCAGTTGGTTGAGCGTGTGACTCTTGATTTTGACTCAGGTAATGATCTCAGGGTCTTGAGATCAAGCCCCACGTCAGGCTCCGTACTCAGCGGGGAGTCTCTCTCCCTCTCCTTCTGCCTCTCCCCTATACTCTCTCTCTCTGTTTCCAATAAATAAATAATCTTTAAAAGAACTTGTGTCAAAGCCATCCATTCCTCTGAAATTCTTGATTTCAGAAGTTAACACATTCCCTAGGTTAAGCCAGTTTGAGTAAGGTCTTTTTATCTGTATCCTAAATATTTGTAAGTATATACAAGGATTACAGCGTGCTTTCACTTTTATTTAACTCATAATCTTTATCTCCATCTTTCCTGGAAGATTAAAGTTCAAAGAATTGGGGTCCAATTTAACTGCACAGGTTTCTTTCTGAGGTGTGGTCAGTTGGTAATGACTCTGAATATAATTTATCTCTTTCCGCTAGCTATTTACTTACAGATAGGGTACCCCAGGAGGACCCATGAAAATAATGATCACACTTCATTAAGAGGATCAGAAGGAAATTGGGGGGGCGCCTGGCTGGCTCAGTGGGTTAAGCCGATGCCTTCGGCTCAGGTCATGATCTCAGGGTCCTGGGATCGAGCCCCGCATCGGGCTATCTTCTCAGCAGGGAGCCTGCTTCCTCTCCTCTCTCTCTGCCTGTTTGTGATCTCTCTCTGTCAAATAAATAAAAAAAAAAAAAAAAAAGGAAATTGGGCCATCTGTGATGTTCCCAAAGGTAAATAATAAGTGGATGTCAAACAAATAACAATGAGAAACCCCGGCAGGGTTTTTAATGTTCTGATAATAACAGAAGCTGTGAGTGACCTATGCTGTAACGGCCATAAATGATCATGAACATGAATGAGTCATTAAGGTTTTGCTATTCAAAATTTTGCTCAAAATAGAGGACATCCTAAGATGGGAATGAGGTTGAGGGAGAGTATACTTGTATTATGGATCATAAAAAAATTTTTCCTCAACAGCATTCACTATATCAAAATTGAAGCATTTAAAAGATAATTATGCTGTTTAAATTCTTAGCCTTTCCAGATTTACAACTCTAAAAAACTATCAAATAGCTGTTTTTTGGCTCCAGCTATATGATTTCAAATGGATATTTCTTGTACATTATTAGGTAGGTCATCAGTGAAACCAGATGTGTCCTCACACTTTGTGTGTCTTCATACTGTCTCATAGCCAGAGAGGTGGCAAACCTGGTGACAGGATTTTATTCCATGGAGGAACTAAATGATCATACTCACATTTTCCATTGTGATTTCCCTGAAGTTGTGCTCAGTAGCGGATTAAGTACATTATTTCTATTGCCAGCAGTGAGCTCATTTGGAAGAGATTCAATTCCATGTCAAGGACAATAACCTTCCTTGTTCAATCTTCCATTCCCGTCCTATTTTGCACACACACCCCCAAATCAGTCCCATACACCATAGGCTGATACTTACAAACTGTTAAAGCCTAGTCTCCCAGCTTCCTCTCTACCCTCTTTCCCAATCTCCATATGTTTCATTTATAATGGGATCTCTATTCTCATTGCCTACACCACAGAACCTCTCAGGCAGGACCTTGCCTGTGGTGATTCTCCTGTCTAAAATGTTCTTCCTTTTTTCTCAATCTGTGAAGCTCCTTTCCATTCCTATGGTCTGGCTCATGACTTAGTATCTATGCACTTCCTGTCTTGACCCAGTCACTCCTTCCCTCTTCTCCCATAGTACCCTCCCGTGCCTTTATTTCATTTGGTTCTGATTCCTCAACAGACCAAACTGAACAAGAAGAGAAGTTCTTCATTTGATATAGTTTCTTTGACTGGTGGTTTGTTTTTTACAAGAAATCTTTCTCTAATGATTCAGTGATTTAAAAATGATTCCAAGACTATTAGGGGGGCAAATCCTTTCTAAGGCTGAAAGAGGGACTAAAGGATGTCTATGAAACCTACAAAATTATTCAAAATCATTGTGCGTGTTTGCTTATATACACAAGAAATCATCATTTGATCAGACACATTCTCAAATGTGCCCCATGGACAATAGAGGTTGAGGACCATGGCTCTAAGGATTACATAAGAAAGCTGAAGATCAAGAAGCAGTAAGGAACTGCTCTCTGTTATTTTTTCATACATTTCTTAGGATTTCTTTCTTTTTCTTATTGGGGCAAAATATAAATAATATTAAATTTCCTATTTTAACCATTTCAAGTTTATAGTTCTAAGGCATTAAATATAGCTGACCCTTGAACAACACTAGTTTGAATGACATGAGTCCACTTAGGTGCGGATTTCTTCCTATAAATACAATATAGTTCTGTAAATGTATTTTCTCTTCCTTACGAATTTTCTTAATAATATTTCTTTTCTCTAGCTTACTTCATTATAAGAATATAGTCTATCATACGTACAATATACAAAGAATGTGTTAATTGACTGTTTACGTTATTGGTAAGTTTTCTGGTCAACAGCAGCTATTGAAAGATTTTGGAGAGTCAGAAGTTATATGCAGATTTCTGCCTGCATTGGAGAGCCACGGTCCTCACCCCTGTGTTGTACAAGGGTAAACTCTATATTTACATTGTGCATCTTAAGTTTTATTTTCACTGGATAACATTTCTGCAAAGGTCAAACTAGATCATAATGCTTTATTTAATTTGATTTTAAAAATGACCACAAAAACTCAATTATTACCAATCCCTAATAAGATTTTTAGAAATGTTGGCATGAATCAGCAGTCTCAAAGATAAAACTAAAATTGGAGTTCAATTATGGGTTTTGACATTTTAAAATAAAAGCAGTCCTTCTATGCTTTGTGCATAACACTCTGTTTTGCAATTAATGAATGATTCAAAAGACAATGCAAAGGGATATCAGCATGTGAAATACAGTGTACCTCCAATTAAATCATTAATCCACTCTTTTTGCCCCAAACTGAAAACAAGCTAAAAAATATTGAATGTGAAGAATAATATTGTCTTGTGTTCTTACAGGATAAATTTAGACAAACTATTAAGGCATATATTTCTATATATTCTATTCTTGCCTGATGGCACAATTGTGTCTTAAGTAAGCAGGAATTACAAGAAAATTAATGTCCCATTTTTTGGTAATGAATAAAATTAATGATACAATTAACTTTGTTCATTTGATTGATTATCTCTTGTATTAGGCTGTGAGTAAAGTGTTCATTTTTTTTTAAGATGTTATTTATTTATTTGAGAGAGAGACAGTGAGAGAGAGCATGAAAGGGGAGAAGGTCAGAGGGAGCAGACTCCCCATGGAGCAGGGAGCCTGATGCGGGACTCGATCCCAGGACCCTGGGATCATGACCTGAGTTGAAGGTGGTCGCTTAACCAACTGAGCCACCCAGGCGCCCTAAAGTGTTCATTTTATTCCCAACTACACACTCAGATTCTAACTCAGAGCCTGGCACATAACCAGAATTCAATATGTTCTTGGTAAAGGAGTGTTTGTTTCATTTGCTGCATGACTGACTGACTGAATGAATGAATAAATGAATGAATGAATGATCTTTTCCTCCCCTTTTGGCCTGGCTTCTCTCCTACCAGCTTCCACCCACCCACATGCCTCTCTCTCCTCTAATTCCTTCTTATCATCAAATTTTGACACATTCTCTGCTCTCTGTTTCCAACATCTTTCTTTTTTTTCTCTCTCAGAATCTCTATTTCTTCCTGTCAATGTACATCTTTCCTCAAATATATGTGATTTCATACTACAACAGAAAAAAAAAGCCCTGTTGCTTTGTCTTCTTATAAACAGAATATGCAATAAAATATTATTGTTATGCAATATCCTTGTGTTCCTCTTCTGAATTATTCAAAAGGTGTTTTTTTATTCTTAAAAAAAAAATCCTCCATTTTCTTGTTTGTTTTGCTCAACTTTAGATTTTTCTATCCTGTGGGTTTGGAATCCTTGACATAAAAATGGTCTATATATCACAGAAATGTAGGGTGAGAAAAACATTACTGAAAGAGAGATCAATCTTACCAATCTAAGCAAAATTAATAGACATGTACAATTAAAATCCTTGCATTACATAGCTTTTTAATGAGCTAAAAATCAATTATGAGTTTGTGTAGTTGCTTCAATTATTGGTTATTAGAAAGTGATTTTTCTGTATACCAGAATCCTGACAATTATTAAGGTAAATTTTTACACAATGAACCATACATAGACACAAAATAAAACAGATAAACTTCTTAAGCTTAAGGTCCTTAACCACATGTAAAACCAAACAATGCATTAATTATAAACAAAATCATGTTCTCGAAAAAATTTGAATTAGCCTCATTACACTTATGTGATATGTACAGTTGATTTACTGAAATTATAACATTGATGTTGGTTGGGTTTGGGAGTAAAATTCACCTTTTGATTTTTACTTCTTTTCTTGATCATTGGTATTCACAACAATATATTCCCCTTTGAGATGTTTCTATAATTGCTATGAATATACATCCTTTACAAAATTAGTTTTTTAACAGTTCCCCAAATCTGGCAGGACCAATTAATTCAATAATACACCCACCAAATATGATGATTTTAAATTAATACTAGTTCTAAAGACCAGTTACAAGCTAGTAAGTAAAAGGACCATGGTCAGATAATATTCTCCTGGAAATATAAAGGTTTTGTGGTCTGGTTTTTGTTTGTTTGTTTGTTTGTTTATTCCATTTGTTTCAGTTCAGTACATTTATACTAGTTTGTACTTTAGGATAATTTAAATCTTCTACCTCTTTCATTTTTTTCCCTTAGTTTAAATCACAATGAAATCTTTGCTTGAGTCTATACCATTATATGATTTTTCTTTTACTTGTTACAGACAAGCTCATACGCAAAAGCAAATAAATACAAAAATCACATGGCCATGTTTGTTTATGAAGTTTACATCTCATTTTACAGAATATTTTGACAATGATTTTTTCAAGATTTATCATACAACTGAAAACCCATGGTTAAAAATACAGTAGACCGGGGCACCTGCGTGACTCAGTTAAGCCTCTGCCTTCGGCTCAGGTCATGATTCCAGGGTCCTGGGATAGAGCCCCACATCAGGCTCTCTGCTCAGTGGGGAGCCTGCCTCCCCCTCTCTCTCCACCTGCCTCTCTGCCTACTTGTGATCTCTGTCTGTCAAATAAATAAATAAAATCTTAAAAAAAATACACTAGACCTTTGTAGACCCATAAAACATTTCAGAAGCCTGTAGGAAGGACTTTTGTACACTAATAAGTTAAGTCCTAAGTAGAATATTAAGAAACATGTAGTGAGATGCCTTCACTTTATATAGATTCTAGAACAAAGATCTAGGTAAGTTAAATATGTAACAGCATCACACCACACCATTATAATCTACAAAAGTAAGAGTCAGAGTCAGCTCTATCTGATTCCATGGCCTTTATTCTCCCCTTCACTGCTGATTAGTTTCTCCTGTTACCTATTTTGATATATACTCAGTGACACTATTTCACTACTTTGGTAAATGCAGCTCAGCATTATGCACAAGCCACCAGCCATTTGCAAATATTATATTAAATTCCAAGTTAAAATGCACCAAAATCCTTCCAAGTGCCACTAATTAGGTGTACAATAACCTCTCAAAATTAAAAGAAAAAAAATTTAACTCAGCAATGCTGTCTCAGTCACTTACTTCTTTTTTTGACAGTGTTCGAGTTCATAGTTCCTTCTAACTGAATCCCAAAGAAAGTCCTGGTATTTAAAAAAGAGGGGGAAAAAGCTCATAGAAATTTCTATACTGTGTAGATATGCTAAGATTTATAGGACTGGGAATTCCTTGGGGTGCCTGGGTGGCTCCGTCCTTAAGGCCTCTCTGCCTTAGGCTCCGGGTCATGGTCCCAGGGTCCTGGGATTAAGACCTGCATTAGGCTCTCTGCTCTCCCTCTTCTCCCTGCTTCTCCCTCTTCCACTCTCCCTGCTTCTGTTCCTCTCTTGCTGTGTCTCTCCCTGCCAAATAAATAAAGAAATTCTTAAAAAAATAAATAGGACTGGGAATTCCCAACAGAAAGTCATAAAAAAAGAGGGGAATGGACGCTTGAAATTTTGAAGAGGACAATTGCTTATCACAAACATTTGATCATTTGTTCATCGTACCATGTTGTGTAATCATTGTACCCATCTTTTCCATCATCAAAGAATGCACCATGACGTTGTTTGAGTTATTCTCCTTTATTCAATGAGTTTATCAGTTTGTACTTTATCTGTGTTTTTACTTTGAACTTCTCTCTGTGTTTAGCACCATTAGATTGGAAACTGCTATGGTGAATCTGAAATGGTATGGAGGCAATGGGAAAGCTGTAGTAAAGGCAGAAAAAAATTATGAGATATTTGATCTCAGTGGCAGTCAATTTTATATCTGGTCTTTAATGGAAAACAAGTGAACATTCTTACCCTTGACCTTTCACTTTGAAGTGAATTACTGTTATATATTTCCATCATTAGTTTTTCCTCCAATCTTTTTTTCTCATAGAATGCAATTGACTTGAATAAAATCCCATCTTTTCCGAATCTCAGCATGTATTCTGTTTGAGTGTGGATGGTAAGTTATTTTTTTCCTACAGCTATCTAACATGGGTGTTCTTAAATAGCTTCAGAATAAATGTTAGGGCTTCAAAGGTTTTAGTTTAGTTTTGTTTTTATCTTACCTTTAGTCTGTTGTGAGCCATTTTTCTTAAAGTTGGAAAGTCTATTCCTTTAAAATTATTTACATTAACTAAAAACAATGTACCCTAACTTTTGCTGGTATGGTCTGTATCAATTATGCCCTAAAGAGTATTAGGATAAGTCAAGGCTATATAACAAACAACTAAGGAAGTATTGAATAGTCATAATAAATTAAAATATTTCATAGGGTATTTGAGACTAAATTGACAGTCAATTAAAAATGGAAAGAAGCTATTCTACAATGTGTAACATAAGAAAAATGAAACCTTACTGTAACAGAAGAATGTTGTTAAATGTTCATAGGAACACATATTTGCTACAGGAAAGTAAATACTTGACCTCCTCCATGCTGTAGACTAGACACAATCTCAGACTCATGTCACTAGTATGTTCATGTGACCAGTTTAGGAGGGTACCAAGACATGTATGGGTCTGTAAAAGTGATATAGCGCATAAAGGGACACATTTTCTGTGGAGAATAAACAAAACAAAACAAAACAAAAAAACAGTAAGTCTTTTTCTGCCTAGTACAGCCATGGATTATGGTCTAAGAAGCATCTAAAGTATGTAGTAGCTTCACAGCTTTGGATGCTGGATAAAGTGACTAGTGTGTTTGCTCTTCATCCATCTACTTGTCCCCATAAGCTGAGAGAATATCTCCCACTTATCATTTTCCTAAGGAACAGACTCAAGTATGTCCTTACAAGCGATGAAGTAAAGAAGATCTGTATGCAATGTACATCAAGATTGATGGCAAAGTCTGAACTTATACAATCTACCCTGCTGGTTTTATGGATGTCATCAGCACTGACAAGACTGGGGAGTATTTCCATCTGCTCTATGACAGCAAGTGTTGCTTTGCTGTTCATTGGATTACACCTGAGGAGGCAAGTATACGTTGTACAAGATGAAAAAGATCTTTGTGTGGGCAAAAGGAATCCTTCATTTGGTGACCCACGGTGCTCACACTATCCTCTATCCTGATCCCCTCATGAAGATGGATGACACCATTCAGACTGATTTGGAGACTGGAAAGATTACTGATTTCATCAAATATGGTAATCTGTGTATGGTGACTGGAGGTGCTAACCTGGGAAGAATTGGTGTGATCACCAAACGAGAGAGACACCTTGGTTCTTTTGATGTAGTTTACATGAAGGCTGCCAATGGCAACAATTTTGCCACCCAGCTCGCCAACATATTTTATCGGCAAAAGAAATAAACCATGGATTTCTCCTCCACGTGGAAAAGGTATGCACCTCAGCATTACCAAAGAGAAAGACAAGAGACTGGTAGCCAAACAGGGCAGTGGGTAGAATGGTCCCTAGGTGACATGATTGGAAGTCTTTCTCCTTAACTAAAGATCATACAACATGATAAAAAATAAAAACATAAACATCCAACTAAAATTTGTTCTACTTTTATTGTCATTATATACTGACAATTCCAAATAATGTCAGTGATTAAAATGTTCCTCAAAACAGTGACTAATGCTCCCATGGCCTCTTTCCCTTGGTATGTCAGTGATGAGGAGTCAAGACTGGAGCCTGCCATGAGTGGTATGAGAGAGCACATTTGACTACAGAACAAAAATGGAATCCATGGGCCCTGTGGTCATTTTTTTCTCTTTTCTACTCTCATGGGTTGAAAAGGAAAGAGCTGGTGGTTTTTCCCGGGGTGTTACTTACGTGGATTTCATAATAGTCCTTTTTTAAAAAAATTTTATAATGATAAGAGAGGGCTAAAACTTGAAGCAAAACTGGATTATCAAGAAATTTATTCTAGGGAATTTCTCAATGTACTAAAATTTCTTAACATTTATTTTAAAATGTATTGCTAAATTTAAAATATTTAATTTCTAAATTTAAAATATTTAAAATTTATTTTAAATTTATTAAAATTTATCTTGGAATTTATTTCTTTGTTACTGACATGGAGAGTTTGGTAAAAAAAGAAAATTTAAAAAATGCTTAAATCTTTGATGAAATAGTGGTACAATGTTACAGATAAAGTTATGCTTTAGTTGGCTTTGGCTCAGAAAGTTTCTCATTCTCCATTTATGTTAACCCCTTTCTCAGGTTCAATTTATTTCCCCCTTTTCTTTCACATGAAAAAAAAAATAGTCACACACTTCAATTTAGAAGCAGTAATAAGAAATAAATCTTCTGAGATTTTGCTTTAATTAAAAAGAGCTGTGTCTGCTTACCATTTTTTCCCTTTCTACATGCAGTGATTCTATTATCAAGGATGCTAATGGACAGAGAAGTGGAATGTGTGCATTTGGATATGGGTACATGGACAAGAACAAATATTAATTTAATAGTTTTATATTACTTGGGAGGCTCTGTATATTATAATATTTCCCATTATAATTAGGTATTATATTGAGATACTCAATTTTTAAATACTTATTTATATTTTCAGAAAGGCAAAGATATTTCCGGAGGGAAAAACCCATAACTGTCTGTTCTATTTTTCCCCCAAATGACTTTCTTTTTAGTAACACTGTATAGTTTTTTTTCTCAAAGTATTTATGACTCAGAAGAATTTCAGAAGCCCCCTCTCTAGATCTAGAATATAGAGAGTTAAGAGGGGATGGGTCCTTCAGCCTATTTCATATCATGTGGGATATTTGGAACGTTCTTGCTGTCCAGGACAGGACCCACTAGCTACATGTGACCACTGAATATTTGCGATGTAACTAACGTGGTTAAGGACAATTTAAATTTTGTCATTTTCATTCATTTAAACTTAAATGGCCGCAGGAAGTTAGCTGCTACCCTATTGTTCAGTGTAGCATGTAGAGTGGGGCGTTTAAAATATACTTGCTCTGGAAGATGATTTTTCTCCTCACTATTTAATAATACTGGGAAAAGATACTACTTTCCTGTGTATATTTTAACCCATAAAGACTGGACTGTTCCATGAATCAGTGTACCCTGATGTTCTAGTGGCTTAACAGAACAAGTATTTGATTTCGCACTCTATGCCCAGCCTGCCTGGGGAGTGGCTAAAGGACGCTGTGGTACCTCATGACGTCAAGGGCTGCAGCTTCTGTGAGCAAAAAAATGTGGATAACTCAGAAGGGCTCCTAACTGACTCCCACCAGAGTAACACATTGGACTTTGCCTCACAATTCATTAATCAAAGTAGTCACATGGCCCCAGGGAACCTCCAGAAAGGTTTGGAATCTTGGCAGAACCTAGAGCAAAGAAAGTGGATAGTGGTGAGCAGAAGAAATCACCTTGCTATGTATTTCACCTGTGTGATCATGGACCCATCAGACTCTCCAACTTCATGTTACGTCCTTCCCTTAAAACAGGCGTATTAAAGCTGATCTCCTAGAAGTACTGTGAGGATTAAATAGCGTTTTCTGGTGGAAATTGTATCACACAGAATCTGGCTCATAGTAAATGTACAATAAAAGTCAGTTCTATTGCTTTTTTAGGTCATCGTTCATTTTTTATGCTTTTTTTCCCCTTTCACCATAATATTATCTACTTGCAATTTCACTTGATGTTATGTTTGTAAATTTTTTCTTAATAGGATGAGAAGATTATTTGGTGACACAAAATTAAAGGAAACATGAAATATGTCTTTTAGAATAATTGTTGACACAAAGTATTTATTACCTAATAGTATACTTACTTGAGAATGCAGTTAATATAGAAATTATATTATTTCTATATTATAGAATTTTATAGAATGTTCTATATTATAGAATATATTATAGAATATTTTATATTATAGAATTTTTTCAGTTAAAAAACTGAAAAAAAAAGTGTAATCTCTTGGTTACTTTTTTTTCTTTACTCTCAGTAGTAAAAATTTCATAAACCTGAAATACTCTGCAAAATAGAACCACACAGTGTTTTCAGGCATGGTGTGGGCAATTTTGGGGGGAAGCAAATGGAAAATTAACCATGTGTAATGAATACTTGAGTAAATATTAGAATGAAATATGTTTATATAGCTAGAGGGCAAGTTCCAGCTGCTCCCAGGCATAGTTAAATTATGCATTCTTATTTTAGAGAATATGTGACCTTTATATTGTGCTATTTTGGAAACAGCGTCTTTTCATGATTTTGGTATGAAAACGCCATATGTGGGGTGCCTGGGTGTCTCAGTCCTTAAGCGTCTGCCTTCAGCTCTGGTCATGATCCCAGAGTCCTGGGATTGAGCCCCACATTGGGCTCCCTGCTCTGCGGGAAGCCTGTTTGTCCCTCTCCCACTCCCCTTGCTTGTGTTCTCTCTCTTGTTGTGTCTCCCTCTGTCAAATAAATAAATAAAATCGTTAAAAAAAAAAAAAAGAAAGAAAAGAAAGCACCATGTGTGTTCTTATTTAATTGTGTCTAATCAGATTCTAACTAGTATTTAACAGTAATAAGGCTGCTTGATTAGTGTCCTTCATTTTAGTGATGGTTCAACAGTGACCGTTACAGTCTTTCAAATGAGTATGGTAGAAAGACAAAAACAGGAAAGCTCATCTTAGTTCTTGAGGCTGAGACAACTTGACCAATGTTATATCTCATTAATGCACCATGAGAGCTGAGGAGAGCTTTAGTCTCATTATGGTGAGGATCTTCAATGCCTTCTGGTGAGTGTTGGATCACAGTAACATATTGTGGAGTCACCCTGACCTTCCTCCCTTTTCCACCTGCTTAGATATCCTCATACCCACTGTCCTCTTCACACACCCACACACACACATACACACACACATACGCACACCAGGGCCTACTACTTTCTGCATTTTCTTTCTTTTTACATTTCTCTGCTGTAGTTCTTAAAATGGAGACTATTGCCATGCTAGTTTGGACACGGATATATTCCAGAAGGGCCTATGTTATGATGACATGGCCTCAGCCACTATTGTGTTTCATTTGAGACTAGTTTGAGGCTGAGGCACTGCAAAGAATAAGCCAAGTCTGGTACAAAAAGCTCATCCTTTAAATAAACAATCCCATTTCCCATAAGCTGCTATATGCTGTTCTCCTACCCCACATTTAAAAACTCTATGGCCCCATACCCAAACTTGAGAAATCTGACACAGATTTTATAACGTCTTCACTTATGAAGGTTTATATCCCTTTTGGTGTAATTTTTTTTTTTTTAAGATTTTTCATTTACTTATTGGATAGAAAGAGAGAAATCACAAGTAGGCAGAGCAGCAGGCAGAGAGAGAGGGGGAAGCAGGCTCCCTGCTGAGCAGAGACACCCCCCCATTATACCAAGGTGCCCCGTCGTATAATATTTTTAAGCAATATTTCCCAGCATACAATTAGAACTTGGAACTTCATAAAACTTAGTAAATGTAATTTTAATATAAAGGACTTAATTTTTATTTAGGTAGGAAACTGAGCTTCCTAGATGCCACTTTATTTTCTGTGTATGTTTGTACGTGTGGGCAATGTTTCAGCCCTATTAAATCACCTTGTTATGCTCATCCTTGTATTTGAAGCACTGAGCCCAGGAGACAATCACTGACAAGAAATAGCTTCTACTTCAAGTACTTTAAAATTCAATGTTGTGTCCCTAATTTTCTTGGTACTACTTCTAAAACTAATCAGAATATGTTTCTCTATCTCAAAATTAATTGTGAAGATATGTACAACCCGTGGACTCTCTCATTTGTTCCTTAGTAAGATTTTCAAATAGAACTATAGTCTTTAAAGCTAAACTTCATGTTTGCAAAAGCAAGGAAAAAAATAAACAACTATATAGTAGAGTGGGCAATGATTTTGTAAGAAGGGATTGATAATATCCAATGAAACATTTTAGTAAAATACACCTTTCAAACCAGTCTATCCTGACAGAAGTTTCTAGGCAAAATTACTCGTTAGCATTTAATCAAGACAGTCCTGGGCCTTGCATATGCCTCCAGCAACTGTCAAGATACTGTTTTTAAATGATGAATAAAGTGACAATGGAAATAAAGGTTCTTCATAGTCTAAAGTGTCAAATTTAGAACAGAGCATAAACCATTAGTTCTAGAATATGTGCATATGAGGTTAATATTTCCCTGTCAAATTCCAGCACAACTTTAACATCTATTTCATGGTGAGAAGTATTTAGAACATAGATTTTAAAAAAAGAAACAGTTAAAATCCATCAATGCAAAAGATGCATAAAAGTGAGGTGTAATTGTTCATAATAATATGTATACTTTTAGCTCAATCTGTTTTATAGTAATTAATAAAAATATGAATATTTATAGATTAGATATCAGACTGGGTACAAATATTTTCTCCTTGCCTTCTCAAGGTCTCATTAAATGTCAGAACTTCTAAAGTTTTATGGAGATAAAAAAAGATTTATATTAAGTATATTGTGTTCACATTTTAAATATGTTAATATGCATATAAAAGTAATATATGTCTATATTTTTACTCTTATGATAAACTAAGGAGTGTGTGTCGGACAAAAGTTATTTGCAGGTAACAAAAAACATATGATACCCTTGAAGCAGAAAGTATTGAATATAGGCAAATTGGTAAACACAAACATGTTGGAAGGTCTGGAAAAGCAGGCTTTAGGTTGGGCCACCATTGTAATGACTGTTGTTGAAATCAGCATGACAACTGTTGTGCGCTGACCACAGGCACTTCCTTCGTTGTTGGGACCACTAGAACTGTGGGCCCTGTAGCAAGTGGGTCTCTGCTTCCATGCTCAGGAGCAAAAAGAATGGCTTGAGCACCAGACCTATCCTACTGTTGCAGGATTGCTAGGGTTTTGTCTCATGGAGTCAAAGAATGAATCACAAAGAATGAAGTGAAGTGAAAGCTCATTAAGGGAAGGTGGCAGCAGAAAGAGAAGAAAAAGCTCTCAGGAGTGAGAGGGGTCCCAGCAGTGGTGCCTCTGAGGTTTTTTTAGGTTGGGTCTTTTATTGAAAACTTGACCAGGAAGCTTGTGGCCTTGAGATTCTCGTGACTTCTTGGTTTGAGCCAAAACTATTGATAATACCCTTAATGACTTACTTCTTTGAGGTCTGGTCATTTTCTGTGATTAGAGTGTGGCCACCAAAGACACATACTCCCTGACATCCAGGGCCAGGTGGGCCAGTGCATCCCTTAAACTCTTGTTCACTCTAGTTTAGAGCTCCAGCCTGCCAGGAATAGAGAGAGACAGGGGTCCCCTGTCTCTCCCTGCCTCTACCTTACTCATTACTCATTACTCATTACTCCCTCATTACTAACCCTTTCCTTACTCATTACTCCCTCAGTTTCCATTTAATGTAATTTGTACAACCCAAATTATAAAGGAATTTAGGAAATTTAGGCTTTTGGGGTTTTTTTGTTTTGTTTTGTTTTGTTTTTGACTTTCTAGCCTCTGTGGTACAGGAAGGCCCAGGAGAGGAGTGTTGGCCTCTAAGCTTAGTGATCCAATTTACCTGTCTGACACAAAATGCTGAGCCAGATATTTGGAAAATAGGAGAAAAATGGAAATTAAAAGGGAGCAGATGGGCAGATTAACTGTAACACAGAGCACCAAAAGAAAGGAGAATTCTAAAAACAAAAAAAAAAAAAAAAGGAAGAAGGGATAATTCCTTTCTAGGTAGAACTAGAAGACACAAACTCAGAGTAAATATTAAAAATGTAAGGTGTGGGGCGCCTGGGTGGCTCAGTGGGTTAAGCCGCTGCCTTCGGCTCAGGTCATGATCTCAGAGTCCTGGGATCGAGCCCCGCATCGGGCTCTCTGCTCTCTCGGGGAGCCTGCTTCCTCCTCTCTCTCTGCCTGCCTCTCTGCCTGCTTGTGATCTCTCTGTCAAATAAATAAATAAAATATTTAAAAAAAAAATAAAAAAAAATAAAAAAGTAGGGTGTGACATGGGGAAAGTAATACAAGTGATACATTAAAAACTGAACGGACAATTCTGGTTGTGTCACCCTTTCTGCAACTCATAAAATAAATCTGACTACCTTTATTTTAAAGATGTCTGTAGTATTTTCCTCTAAGGGATACAGACATAAGTTCAAAGTTTGCATTTCCTTTACTGTGGATCCAATCTTAGAGTTTGATTCAAAAGTAATAAACATTTACACAGTCACAGTGTTGTAAACACCAGCAATGTGTTTTTAATGTTAGAAAATATTTATAGTTAGAAATGGAAGCCTAATTATAGTTTTAGAATAAAATACAAATATTATGTTCTTTCATAATACAAAGAATAAATATTAGAAGTATAACAACAGAAAAAAAAATTTGAAAGAAAGACTCAGGGACTAATTTCATAAAATTTTATAGGAGAGAGGGCTTGTTGGTAAATCCTGACTAAAGGTTTTATATTAAGATACAGAAGATTAGTCATAAAACTATTCTCCAGAATTAATAAAAACAATACCATTAACATAGATAACTTCTATGAATTGGGATTTAACACAGAAGAAGAAAGGCTTCCAATTTTCATGCATATGGTCTATCTTATTTATGCAATATGTTAATACCAAACCCTCTTGTTGCCACTGAACTCTGAATTATACCATGTTTTTTTCAACCAAAGTTTGAGACCTGTTTTTCCCTTTATACTGACTCCATCCACTAGGAGGCACAGAATGGATATTTCAACATTCCCTGAACTTTATACTTAGATCATTGCTGTTTTTGCCTCCTCATTTATGCTGGGTTATGGTACCTATTGCTTGAATTTAATTACTGTCAATATGTTTGTGAATCCCAAGTTTTATGTCTAGCTCACTGGTTTCCGCTACACTTTAGACTCAGATGTAAAGCTTCCTACTGGTCATCTCTATCTGGGTAACCCAGAGACATCTGGAACTCATCATATCCGATGCTGGTTCTCTCAGTTACTGGAATCACTGGTGACCTAACAGAGTGCAGGGTCTTAGTGGATGATGTGGTTTAAAGTTGTGAGGTTTGGAGCCATCAGCCAAGAAAGAATTCTTGAGCTGTCTTTGGTGCAGAAAGTGCTGCACTGGGGTCATGAGGAGTGGCTGATTATATGCTTTCAAGTTGGGAGGGGGTTAGGGATGGCACAAACCTCCAAGGTATTTTGGAAACAAGGTTTCCAAGACCTTGAGGGGGCTAGCTATTGTTAGGAAAAGGTCATTTATTACCATTTAATAAAACATAGTCATGACTCTTCAGATATTTATCAGTGGGCCATATGCTTGAGGGATGATTAAAAACATATCTGGGGAGGGGGTGGGATGGGAGAGATAAAGGAAGTTTTCAAGAGAATTTTTATATGTTAAAGTAGACTTGGAGTATCCTCTGGGGTCAGGATAATGTGAAGCTAAGATTGCCCTTTGCGCTAAGCAAAGTCTTGACATCAAGACAGCTGAGTTCCAGAGGAAGCTTACTCTGCCTGTTTCAAGGACTTGTCAATGGACTGTAAGTGGTAAGGAAATTTAAGTTTTCTTTCTTTTTTTTTTTTTTTTAAGATTTTATTTATTTATTTGACAGACAGAGATCACAAGCAGGCAGAGAGGCAGGCAGAGAGAGTGAGGGGAAAACAGGCTCCCCACTGAGCAGAGAACTGATGCCAGGCTCAATCCTAGGACCCAGGATCATGACCTGAGCTGAAGGCAGAGGCTTAACCCACTGAACCACCCATGTGGCCCAGAAACTTAAGTTTTCTTTTGCATTTGCTTCCCACATCCGTGGAAACCTCTCCCACTCAACCATTCTTTCCTCAAATCAAATTCATGTGATTTTTTTTCCTTGAAAATATTTAATCTTTCTCCCCCTCTACCTTTCTTTGTATTATTTTAGGCTTTCATGTGTTTTGGTCTAGAACCCTACAGTAGAGCCCTCCTATATCCCTGTTTTCGGTACTCTTGAATGTCCCATTTTCAACAAAGCCATCAGAAGGACTGCCTAAAATGCAAATTTAACTATGCTTCTTCTCTACTCTAAAGCTTTCAGGGGCTCCCCTTTCCTACAAGATATGGGCTAAGACCGCAATATAATTATGTGACTTTCCATATTATCTATATCTTCATGCACCTTTTAAATTTCCCCTTTGTATTTTTACTTCCACAATCCCAAATAACTTGCCACATCTTATGTATATCCAGATGCCAAAATATTTCTCTTCTCCATGTCCTACTTGCCCTCTCACTACCCTGTTCCTTAAACTCCCTACCTGCTCTTAAAAGGTTTTCACAACTAGTCCTTCTCCATGCTTAGTAATATATATCTTCTAAACACATGTTATCCTGTGTATGTAGTACTCATTGCACTTGCCAGAGTATCTTAGAACAATCTCTTTTTTGTGGGTTTGTTTTTCAGATAGCCAGATTCTTGGAGTCAGCATCTGGGTCTTAATTACCTCTTATCCTGTTGGCACATCAAACAAATGCTTGTCAAATAAATTAATTAGTCAACAAATGACCTATTAGTGATTCTTTTGTCAGTGGGCATAGTATGCCTTTTCCATGTCAAGAGAGATGCTCTTGAGCTACCAGTATTGATAAGCTACCAGCATTGCTAAAAAAAAAAAAAAAAAAAAAAAAAAAATTAGCTAAGTATCTTCCATAAAATAATTTCCTAAATATTGAAAATGTTAACTGGTATATTTAATGCAAATGAGGGTAAACATGGACACTTTTTTTTTCTCATTTTGTTTGTTGCTCCCGTCCTAAGAAACGTGTTTCTTTGAGCAGGTGCCTCCAGGTGTCAGCCTGCAGGAAGTCATTTAAAACTGGGGCACACCAGGGTAGTTTCCATGGAAGCAGAAATTAACCCCCAGGAACCTCATATGTTTTAAGAACCTTCAGGAGCACATCTGGTATAGCCTCCATCAGAGACAACAATTGAGGCAAACTCTTATTATAAAAGACAAGTGGAAGGAAGAGCAGCTACCTTAATCATCATTTCTTATACTACTATAAATTTTTCTTTGAAGTTTTATGTGTTTTATATGAATATTCAGAGTAAATAGCCACACTTTAATTTTATTTTAATTTTATTTTTTATTTAATTTATATTTTATTTATTTTTTAATTTTTTATTAACATATAATGTATCATTTGCTTCAGGGGTACAGGTCTGTGAATCATCAGTGTTACACAATTCACAGCACTCACCATAGTACGTACCCTCCCCAATGTCCATAGCCCAGCTGCCCTATTCTTTCCCATCAGTCTCCAGCAATCTTCAGTTTGTTTCCTGAGATTGAGAGTCTCTTATGGTTTGTTAGAGTGTTCTTTTCCCAAATCAAAAATTATTTTGATTTAAACTATTATATAATACTAATATTAGATATTTAAGATGGATAAACACTTTCTTTCAAATAGTTTACCCATGATTTTGCTTTTTGCACGAGTTTTTTTTTTAATATTTGTAAATATATTTAGTCATATTTTCTCAGAAAAGGTTTCAATAACTCAGAAAAGTCCTGGATGAAGATCGTTTCTCATGATGAAGAAAAACACTGTGGTCTAACAATTCTCATTGTTAGGAAGAATTCTTTAAGGATCATACTGGGTTTATTTAACAATCTGTACCCTGCACTGTTATAAGGGTTTTGTACATATTAACTCATTTAATATAATACATTTGTAAACATGAACTCATTCAATCTTCATAGCTACTGTCTCTAATAGAAACAATTATCATCTGCCCCTTTCACATAAAAAGTTTCACAAAAACTCTGGCGAAGTCTGCTTAAGAAATTTGTCCAGATCATATAGTTAAAAAGTCTCAAAGCCAAAGGTGAACCTTTATCCATCAAATCAAAGTTCAAAACCCTCGCCACTGCATCATGTCACCTCTTTCTTGTTTCTGCTACAGATAAATGGAGATCCCAATTAACAAAAGCTTAAAAAGGACTGTTTAGATCTCATTTCATGCAGTTTTAAGATTTGGAAAAATGAAAAGAATATGAATGGAATGCTTCTCACAAATTCTTTTACAAGTGTTTGTTCCTTGCTCTTGTCTGAAACCTGCAACTGCTTAAACTCCCCTCACATCCTTGTATTTCTGAGATTTCACTGGGATAACATTGGATGATGAATTTCTACAACATGAAAAAAAGATTTTGCTTAATAAGCAAATCCAAAGCAAAACCAAACTCTTTCTTATCTCTATTTCAAAATTGACAATGAGAAGTACAATTAATGAAACAAGAATTTTAAGGAGAGCCATGTCCTTTAACCTGTATTGTAAGTATCAGTAAAATATTATTAAATAACACTAAATTAAAAATTCCTTTTTTTGGCAGGGGGAGGCATATCCATTGAAATGTTCTAGGAAAAATGTCAAACCTGTGATTATTCTAAGCATCCAGACTCTTGTTCTTCCATACTACCCTTTCCCACTAAACAGAATCATGACCCCTTGGAGAAATGAATTCATCATAGTTGGAATTAAAAGGTACAGAGTAAGCCTGGAATGCATTGCTATGTCAGAATGTAAGACAGCTTCCGAGTTTCATTGGTTCATGTCAATGACCCAGAGACTAAATTAACAGAGGATCATATTGGCCAAGTGGCAATAATTTTAGATCAGAAAAATATTGATTGAATTTGTCTTATAGTTAATATTAAAAAATCATAAGTCCATAATGAAATGTACACATAAAGATGTTAACCAACAATATTGATTAAGATGAAGAGGATAGAATACATTCTGCTGAGTCTTCTAATCAGTTATTTTTTTATCACTAAATTGTTGTGCCAGGAAAGAACATAAAAATTAGTAAACATAAATAAAACTAAGAGGTTGTTTATTTCTACTGATTTGAAATCCTCTAGATTGTCATCTTGGGCCACACAAAGACATGTAAGTTATCTTGAATTCACTTGGATATACTTTTAAGTATCTTTAAGAGTTTTGTGATTTTTAAAAAAAAAAATTTATTTATTTCACACAAAGAGAGATCACAAGTAAGCAGAGAGGTAGGCAGAGGGGGGAGGGGGAAGCAGACTCCCTGCTGAGCAGGGAGCCCTATTCCAGATGTAGGGCTTAATCCCAGGACCCTGAGATCATGACCTGAGAGGAAAGCAGAGGCTTAACCCACTGAGCTGCCCAGGCATCCTGAGAGTTTTATGATTTTAAGATTACAAGAGATGGGTGAAATTTTATCAGGTTTAAAGGCATTTAAACCTACCTTTTTCTTAAGGGCTTCAGGAATATCAGAGTCATTGTATAAAGAATTTAGGCGATGCTGTCTCAGTTAAATAGTCATTTAACAGGTAAAAATCCTGAACAGTCTCTGGAAATGGCACTGGGGGCATACATCAAATGGAAAAGTACTTTTTCAAGAACATCTATTATATCATAGTAAAAACAAAGTGTTTGTGACACTTGACCTCAACTTGTCCCCTCTGCTAGTAGCTTAGACCGAGCTCCTTCTCCACATAACTCTCACTCGTAGGGCCACAGCTCCAATCTGGATATGACAGGACACTAGAAATTTTTGTATCGTGTAGTTCTGTGTTGCAGAAGCTGTATTCTAGCAAGTGCATTTAGGAGTTCTGGAGTTCACTTTCCCCACTTCACCCAAAATAACAAGGCAGGCCAACAAATCTGGATTCTAATAACCCTGACAGCTCACACTTAGGGTGAAGTTTCAAGACCAACTATTTTCTCAAGAGAAGGATGCTTGCTATCCCCCCTTCAACAGTGTAGTGGAAGTTCTACCCGGGGAAAATAGGCAAGGAAGTGAAATAAAAGGTATTCAAATTGGGAAGGAAGAATTAAGACTATTCCCACTTTTATAAATATGATATAAGATATCTATCTATCTATTGAGAGAGAGAGAATTCTAAAAAATACACTAGTGAAAACACATAGGGATACACACATGGACACAAAATAAAACTAATAAATGTTCTCAGTAAAGTTACAAGATATAAGATCACTATACAAAAGTTAGTTGTAGGGGCACCTGGGTGGCTCAGTTGGTTAAACATATGCCTTTGACTCAGATCATGATCCTGGGTCCTGGGATCCAGCCCTGGATGAGCCCCACATCAAGCTCCCTGCTCCAAGGGGAGACTTCTTCTCCCTCTCCCTCTGTCACTCCCCCTACCTGTGTGCTTTCTCTCTCTCTCTGTCTCTCAAATGAATAAATAAAATCTTTAAAAAAAGTCAATTGTATTTCTATAGACCAGCAATAAAAAAATACAAAAATGAAATTAAAACAGTATCATTTACTACAATAGCATGAAGAACACTAAGTTACTTAGAAAATATAGCAAAACACGCTCAAGACTTTTACATTAAAAACCACAAATCATGGATACCTGGGCAGCTCAGTTGGTTAAGCATCAAAATCTTGGTTTCCACTAAGGTCATGATCTCAGGGTCATGAGATCAAGCCCTGTGTTCAGCTCCACACTCAACAGGGAGTCTGCTTGAAATTCTCTCTCCTCCCCCCTCCACCCCTTCCCTTACTTACACACACTCTCTCCTTCTGTCAAATAAATAAATATATAAATAAAATCCTTTTAAAAAATCCCTACAAATCATTATTGAAAGAAATTATAGGAGATCTAAATAAATGGAAACACATCCTGTGTTTTGGATCAGAAAATGATATTGTTACAATAGTAATATTCCCCAAAATGACATACAGATTTAATAAAGTATATAGAAAAACCCTAATTTCTTCTTCTTTTATGAAAAACTGATCCTAAAATGTATATGATTCTGCAGGTATTATGAATTGTGTTCTCCCAAAATTTATATGTTGAGTTCCTAATCCCTAGTACCTGCAAATGTGATTGTATTTAAATGTAGGTCCTTTAAAAGGTAATTAAATTAAAATGAGAACACTAGGTTGGGACCTAATCCAATACTAACAGTGTCCTTATACGCAGGAGAAATTTGGACACAGACAGACATAAAGAGAAGATCATGTGAAGACACAATCTACAAGAAGATGGTCACCTATGAACCAAGGACAGAGGCTTCAGAAGAAACTCACCTCACTGATTCCTTGATATCAGACTTCAAGCTTTCAGAATTGCAAGAAAATAAATTTCTGTGGCTTAAGTCACCTACTTAGTAGCATTTGGTTACAGTAGCTCCAGCAAACTAATACAGCAAAGGACATAGAACAACCAAAACAATGTTAAAGAAGAAGAGAAAATTTGGAAGACTCACACTTTCGGATTCTAGAGCTCAATACAAAGTTACGACGTTAAAGAGAGTGTTATTTGACAATGTTATTTGACATCGTTTCCTGGAGTTTTTTATGTTGTTAAGCTGTATACTTCAACACTTTTTAAATACATAGTATTAGTCAATCCTTTAACGTTTGTATATTTTGGAGTAGAAGTGCCTCCTTTCTCTGTGGATCCCAAAATTACTCAACAAAGTAGGAGGTGATTGAATGTATCTTGACCTTAACTTATATATAAAATGAAGAGCTATAGCAATAGGATGTTAAAAAGCAGTGGGAAGTGGCCTCTTGCCTTCTGATCTTCTGGTTATTTAATGTCCACCTGGCTTCTTCCTGCATCCGGGGACTTCTTCTTAGTTACTGGTGGAAGCCATACATAAAAAATATATATGTGTGTATCTATATATTGTTTATTGTATATGTAGTATATACATATTATATATCTCTGTGTTTGTATGTGTCTATACATACATGTGATATTCTGACCACTTTGCCTTCCTGGGGAAATTTTAAAGTAATTTACTTAAAAAAAAAAAAGATTTATTTATGCATTTTAGAGAAAGAGAGAGAGAGGACAAGTGGGGAGAGGAGCAGAAGGAGAGAGAGGAAGAGAAGCAGACTCCCTACTGAGCAGGGAGCTAGGTTTCGGGCTTTATCTCATGACCCTGAGATCATGACCTGAATCAAAACCAAGAGTTAGACGCTTAACTGACTGAGCCACCCAGGAGCCCCTAAAGTAATTTACTTTTAAAAGCTAGGCAAGTATCATTCATGTAACTTCAAGAAGTCACATGCCTTCCCTTTCCTTGACACAGAGCACAGAATATCATTCATTCATTCATCCATTCTTGAATATATTCAAAAGCACTCATTGATTATTCGTGAATAATAATCACACTGTCAACTTAAAGCTAAGAAACCATCTTCTTGAAGTGAAACCCTAGTAGAAGAGATAAGCTAACATCTAAAATTGTGTTTTTAAAGCAGGCAATGGGTATTAAGAATAACTTTAGTAACTTACTAATTTAACCTTAAAGATGGTCTGCTGAAGCTATTCAAAATGTACTTTTATATCTGATTCCAAAATCTTTTTATAAATGGTATATTTTTATCATATATGAATATATGATAAGGACTATATCTAACTTATATACAAAGCAAATGTCTAGGTTAATGTGTTAGCTGAGCTTGAAAAATCCTTGATAGGGGAGCATATTTAGTTCTTATAATAAGTTGATTCTGTTGTTTAATTGTGTTGGCAAAACTGTTTCACCATTTTCATTTGTGTCACTTATGGTATCTCCCAGTCGGTGCCTACAATACTTCATTTACTGCTCTTGTATGTCTGTTACATTGACCTGGCCCATTCAATATTACTGCTCCGTCACTGTTTACATTATTATTCAGAGCATATATTATCCAGAAAAGTGAACTGTACCTGCTTCTCTACCTAGGAAATAAACGTCAGGAGAGTAGGGCGTGGACTGCAACATACTACATGTTCAAGAACTATTTATTTAATAAACCATTGACCTAGGTGACTGTGCCTTCTAGTGGCAGTTTTCAGTTCTCTGAGACTAGCTAAACATTCTCCCAGATGTTCATACATTCGAATACTGATTTATGCTAATCATGCTTCTCCTTTAATTTGTCCCCATCCCACAGAAATAAACTTCATTTTCTTAAGTTACTTGTAATCAATTCAAGTTTTTAATTACTTTCTTTGCTCCAAAGTGAAAGTCTTATTTCTGAAAATGATGTATTATGTTGGAATTTGCTTTATCAGTGTATGTAAGTTTAATTAAAGTAGAGAAGTTCTAGGTAAGTTTTCTTGTCAAAACAAATTTGTTAAACATAGTGACATTTGGAACCACTGAAAAACAAATTATGCACTGTAATCCTTGATTCCAAGGATTCTATTATTTTTTGTTTTGCTTTCAAGTCAGTTTATTTTTAAAAACTAGTTTGAATCATTATGTCAATGTAATAGTAAATTGAAACAATCATAAATGTCTAGGGTAGCTTAACTATATAGTTTAAAATTTGTGATTATGCTATCCATTAAAATTCTAATAATATTAAATCTATTTCATGAATATAAATTATGAACTCTATTGTCATATTTTTGTGATAATAAAACAAATGTTATGCATATTTGTTTTAGATAAAAATATTTCACAGGTTTATAAAATATATAGTACAATGTCTGAGGTTTGGTATAGAAGAATATTTACTGACTTCTGTGGATCACAAGTGGAAGAATCATTTTTATTCAATCATCAAATTCAAATTGAGTAATTATAACATTTCAACATTATGGTAGGCAGAATAATCAGGAGTTTTTTGTTGTTGTTTTTGGAATTACAATGTCAAGTTTTATCTTTGTTAAGATGATGCAATTAGATGTTCAGTTTGGGTCTGAGTTATAGAAAACAAATACATGAAATACAAAATCACAGGCAGTAAATGAGACCACTTTGTCATACCAGGAAGAACATTTATTTTAACAGAAATTTATATAATGATAAATATGTTTTATAGGATGTGAATCATGAATCAAACTTTTTATTCATTTTTCATTTGACCTAACATATCCAATGGAATATAATTTGGAAAGTTTTGATTTGACTTAGTAGTTGTTGATATATTTAACGTGAGCTAAAGCGAACAATTTGTGTTGTTGTGTTTCTATGTAGCTTTTGTATTATATAAAATACTAATAAGAAACATTACTCAGGGGGCGCCTGGGTGGCTCAGTGGGTTAAAGCCTCTGCCTTCAGCTCAGGTCATGATCCCAGGGTCCTGGGATCAAGCCCCGCATCGGGCTCTCTGCTCAGCGGGGAGCCTGCTTCCTCCTCTCTCTCTGCCTGCCTCTCTGCCTACTTGTGATCTCTGTCTGTCAAATAAATAAATAAAAAATCTTAAAAAAAAAAAAAAAGAAACACTACTCAGTCTCTTCTGTTATTTCCGTTTTTACCACTATATTTTAGTTCTTAATTCTCTTATCTCAGACTTGTATATTATCTACATTCTAGATGATATCCATCAACTTCTCCAGTTATGTTTTTAAAACAAACTGACAGTTCTTCAATGTTAGAACATTGCTTTTTCTCCCCCCTGAATTCCCAGGGATCATACATTTTATTCCACTGTCAGATTCTTTTTGTACTCACTTTAATGGCAATAATGTTAACCTCTGAGAAAGAAGTTGAAATTCCTTAGAATGTTAAACAAGGCCCTTTGCAAGTTAATCTGAATTTACTTGATCAACCTAACCTCTTTCAGTGTCCTATCCCAACATTCTTACTGTCCCTCCAAAGCTAATGGTGCAAGTATTGAGCTCTGTTTCATGTCTTGAGAAATCTAGCCTAGGGTTGAAAGAGGTTGAATTTCTAGGAAGAGCTGAAGTTAGTTATCAAAGTCTTGAGTAAAGGTAAAGAAAAAGGGATCCCAAATGAATTTGAGTCAATAACTGAGTAAACAGGAGTCAAGCTTTTTGCATAGGAATAATTTAAGAACCCAAACAGAAGACGACCGTGAGGGTACAAGCGGAGAATAGGGGATGGTGCCCTGGACATGACAAGATCTGAGTCAGCGGATCTTTACTTGGGTGCTAGTAACAGCAAACAGCAACCGCAAAATCAAAACAAAGAAAACCTGCCTTACATAACTTACGTAAAAGCACTGACTTTTTTTTTTCTTTAAGATTTTATTTACTTATTTAACAGAGAGACACAGCGAGAGAGGGAACACAAGCAGGGAAAGTGGGAGAGGGAAAAGCAGGCTTCCCAGCAAGCAGGGAGCCCGATGCCTGGCTCGATCCCAGGACCTGGGATAAGGACCTGAGTCGAAGGCAGACGCTTAACAACTGAGCCACCCAGGCGCCCCCAAAAGCATTGTGTCTTATCATTGGAAATCCAAAGTGAGGTGAGAGTGAGAGCAATGGCTTAGTGATATCATTAAGCATCAGATTATTTTCGCCATCTGCCCATCCAATAAAGGAGCAATCGAGAGCAATTATGTATGTCTGGTTTCCTTTCTTGTCACAAAATGGATGCTTATTATGACCATAACTACATGTTTCATTGTTTCTACTCAGCAGGCAACTTTCCAGAGTTCATGACCTCAGCCAGACATGTTCAGTTCAGGTCATGGGACTGCCTTGGACTAAGGGGAGTCACCATCAGAATATCATGGGTTGATTGGCTTAGAATGAAAAGGATATAGCTCTGCAGCTAAGGATGAAAGGTCCTGAGTCATATGGGGCACAGGGATAGTAAATGAACAAATTAATTTCATTTAACAATGAAAGAAAGAAAGATTCTATGTAGACCATCAACATGGTCAATACAATAAATATATATGTTATGTGCAAATAGTAAACAAATAAATCAGATGAATGGATAATACATGACTAACAAATGAATAAATGATTAAAAATAAATAATATGAAGAAAAGTAAAGAGTCTTACTTTTAGTAAAGAAGTTCAGAAGTTTCAGAACACACCACATGGACTGTATGACATTTTGGGAGATTTCCTGTATTGTTTGTAAACAGATGGTGCAGTAAAACTGGAATGATAACACCTTTGGAGTCAAACCAATATGGATCAATTTATTGCTCTCCACCTTTTTTTTTTTTTTTAAGATTTTATTTATTTACAAATAAATATTTATTTGACACACAGCGAAAGAGAAATCACAAGTAGCCAGTGAGGCAGGCAGAAAGAGAGCAGCTCTCCCTGCTGAGCAGAGAGCCTGATGTGGGGCTCCATCTCAAGACCCTGAGATCATGACCTGAGCCGAAGGCAGAGGCTTAACCCACTGAGCGACCCAGGTGCCCCCACTCTCCACTTTTTATCTGTACAGCTTCTCTTGAGTAACTTTCTCTTTCTCTGAGTTTATGTTTTTTAGCTTAAAAAATCTTAAGTTTGTGTAATACTGTTGGTAGGGGAATAAAATGAAAGAACATATAAAATATATTTAACTCAAAATCATCCTCTTCCTTAGTCTTATCAAGGAATGTCCTTTTCTTGTATAATGTAAACTTCAAGACATGGGTCAAAATCATTTCATGTTTTTAACTGTTTGCTGCAATAGATTGCAAAAATGGCAACAATCATCTCCTTCTCTGTATCCACACTCCTTTGTCACATGTCTTTGCAGCTCTTTCTATCAAAAGAGAGACTCCATTTTCCTACCCCTTGAATCTAAGCTGGGCCTGCAACTTGCTTGACTCATAAGACATTTTAGACAAGACATAATGCCAGTTCCATGTGTAGGTTTCAAGACTCCCTTCACATTTCTGCATACTGTCTTTGTCCTCTGTGCCATATAAACAAGTCTGGATGCAAAACACTGAAGATGAGCGGTCCATGGACCAGAACTGAGTCAGCTCAATTTCTCAGCTGAGGCCCCAGCTATGTGCTAGTAAAGCCAGTTGCTGGCTCCTTTTCAAATTTGAAAGCTAAATAAATGCTAGTTGTTTTAAGCCACTAAATACTGAGTGATTCGTTCCACTGCAATAACTAACTAGTTCAGAGGTGCCTGGGTGGCTCCTTAAGCGTCTGCCTTGGGCTAGGGTCATGATCCCAGGGTCCTGGGATCAAGCCCCACATCAGGTTCCCTGCTCAGCGGGAAGCCTGCTTCCCCTCTCTCACTCCCCCTACTTGTGTTTCCTGCTCTCACTGTCTCTCTCTCTGTGTCAAATAAATAAATAAAATCTTAAAACAAAACAAATTAAAAAACCTAACTAGTCCACATGTCCTAAGGCACATTTATTCCTTTTGGCGTGCCAACAGTATATTGCACTTTTTAATCAGCCCATTTAGCACATTATTCTTAGGCTTGATACTGTCTTTCTTCTTCTGTGAACCATATATCCCACAGGGACAGGGACCATTTTTTTTTGCTCATATTTGTAACCTTAAAACTAGGTTAAATACCTGACAAACAATAGATATGTAGTAAATGCTATTAACTGGTGAATTTAGTCTAAGTGGTCAGGTTGTTTGTAACACATTGAAAAACTCAAGATACCTCATCTTTCCTTAGCTTATCCAGATAAAGCAGCCATGACTAGCTTTATGTTTTCTCATAGCTGCAGAGGCATGAAACATCCTGAGAGATTCAGTGACATTTGCTATCCAAACATTTTTGTTCCAATTAATAGTGGTGTTTCTCAAGGGGAGTGCAGCACAAATGAGTGGTCTCAGAGACATTCTCTCCCTGGGAAAACTGAAGTGGAAAATCAAAATATGCCATGGTTTTAATGAAAAACAGTTCATATAACTCTCAGTAGAAGTGGAAAACTGGGAATTATATTGTGAAATAGAGCTTGTCAAACACAATGTGGCCATTGCTCTCAGCTATTTTCTCTGGAATAATTCAACAGCAAAATCAATGAATTGACCAACTTATCTCTTTAACAAACCTGTAAGGATACCATTATTTTACAATGTTACTCTTTTAAAAATCTCTTTCTTTACATTTCCTACCTTTATGTATATGTTACATATGCTACCATTGTATAAGAATTCAGTGCTTAATCACATCTACACAAATACATTATCATAATATATTTGTAAAACTCAAGTGCATAAAAAGCCATTTTTGTTTTAATGATGACAACAATCCAGGGAGGAAGCTTCAGAAAAAAATTACCACTTTCATTTCATATTACAGGCAGCAAAATGCAAAGAATTAATGTATTAAATTTCACAAAGTAGTTAACTAGAGCCAAATTTAGAACTGAAGTCTTCAAAATCATTGTCTGTTTTTGAACAAATTTTATTCTATCTGATTTTTTTAAAATATGAATTTTTGTATTATTTCCTGCTTTCTTCTTGTTTTTAATCATTGAGCACCAGGTTATTTATTTGACTCATAGTTTTACTTTAGGGCATCAAAGAGAGTCATGGAAGCTTCTAAACCTGACTTCTGATGGTAGCAACTTTGCATAGGGAGGAAGTCACTGCCTGTGAATATAAATAACTTTAAGGATGATCATGAAGAATATACACCTTTTGGTTTCTCAAATAAGTAAGTTAAAGGAATTTGCAGCCTGAAGTGATTCTGGTATTCTCAGTATGTGATTTTACTCACACATGGTCAGATGTACATGTTAGAGAAAAATTATTCTTCAACTTTATCACATATTGTCATTCCTTCTTCCATTTAATCAATCTTCACACAGTGCCTACTATGTTACAGGGATCATGCCAAGTCCTAGCTTTATGGTAGAATACAAAACCAACATGGTGCCTGATTCATGGAGGCCACACTCCATGTGAGACACATATTTTTTAACAAATAGACACATAAGTATGAAATTTGAAATTGTACTTAATGTTTTGGTGAAAAGAACATTCAGGTGCTCTCTAAAGAAACAAAGGGAAAGATAGATTAAGAGAGAATTGCAGGATGAGCATGTGAAGGAAATGGAAGAGTGAAGTCTGAGAGACGGGTAAGAGCTTGGAGTTCTGAAGGGCTGCTAGAAGGAAGTGAGTGAATCTAAGAGTGCCAAGAGCTAAATTTTGGGAAGGTGGGAGAAGCTAGGTCATATAGAACCTTCAATATCAACTTGCCTAAGACAACTGAGAATTCTTTAGACAGATTTTAAGTTGAAGAATATTATGACCTAATATTTTTTTAAAGAGTTTAATATGGTTTTTTAAATATCACCATGGCTGCTGTATGGAGATGGTTGAGAAGGACAGAAATTGAGAAACAAGGTAGACAAGTTATCAGAGTACCAGAGTCAAGAGATTTTGTTGGCTAGTACTCCTGTGGGACCAATGAAGATGCGATGAAATATACATCGTTTTTGATTATTTTGAGGGTAAAATAATGCAATAGCAATCAAGCCATGTGATTGGTTGTGTATGGGAGTTCAGAAAACTTATATATGTCAAGCATGATTTGCAGCTTTGTTGAAAGCATGTCTTCTATCTTGGATATTTCCAGGATTCCTAGGAAAAGTTGGATGGATATATTTAGGGAGCATTCAACTCAAGACACATGCTATGACATGGAAAAATTTGAAGATGAAGAAATTAGGCTAAGTGAAACAAGCCAGTCACAAAATGACAACTATTGTATGATTCCATTTATATGATGTATTTAAGTAGTCAAATTCAGAGACTGAAAATAGAATGGTGGTTTCCAGGGTTTGAGGGAAGGAGGGAATGGGAAGTCAGTGTTCAAAAGGCACAGAATTTCAGGTGGGGAAGATGAAAAATTTCTGGAGATGGATAGTGGCAATAGTTTACCAACAATGTGAATGCACAGAATGTGTACTGAGCTTTACACATTAAAATGGCTGAAGTGGTAAATTTGTGTAATGTATATTTTACTCCAAAAAATTAGAAAAATATTGATCTCAGCAAATCAATAAATCTTTTTACTAGAAGGAATTCATGAAAAATATGAATATTTAGGAATGTATTCCACATTAATTTAATGTATAATCTATATCTATGTGTATGAACTGAAGTATAATGTATGAAATTGTACATCATTGCTTTGCTCGCATTTTGAATTTGATTCAGCAACGCTCTGAGGATGCCTTGCATGCTCTGTATGTCAGGTCTGAAGGCACTGTCTTGTTCTTGTTAAGATCTGGTGTTCCACTTTTCCTCATTTTAAATAACTTTCACCTGACTTTCATTTCCATACCAATAAGTTCATTCTAGCAATAAAATTTTATTGTCAGTCTTTCCAAGTTTTTATTTTCACCTTTTTATGAAGACTATCAGGAGACATGAAAGAGCTTTACCCTTATATACCCATGTGCCACTCAAATTTATTTCCTAAAGTTAATCAAAAAGTTTTGGAGGATTTACTTTCTCTTATGGTTATCCAAATGTGTCAATTCAGTAACGTATAGGTGTTCTAAAAATTCAGCACCATGAAGACTGCGCTAAAGCCATTGTAATTATGAAACTGAATGCATCCTGGGCTTTTTGAACGTAAAGAAGATATCTCTACCCACCCCCCATCTCGCTTGATGTCTTACCCATGATAGGTGCAAAAAAAGACTTGACTGGTAGAGAGGATATGTATTATCACCTGTCATCTTTTGACTAGCCTTCTTATATTTGGCTAAGCTCCCATGTTATTCAACAGAGAAGTGAAATAAGTTAAAGTCCCAGCTTTCCTTATAGCGAGGATGTGGGCATGCAACCTGTATTTCCCCACTCAGATGTCCCCATGTGAGACCTTAAGTGAGCAACACGAAGGCACAGATCTGCCTCAAGCTATCCTTTTGCTGGAGCAAGCAATGGTAGAGGTGTCTGGTGTTGGGGGACAGGAGTGGTTCAAGATCCAGTTCTTGAGCCAGAAGTGGCATCGGTGTGGGGCAGCTGTGTTTGCGGAGTGGTAGATTTCCTTGCATTAAGTGCTAGCTGAAAACAGGAGCAACAACAACATTGTCTTCATAAAACGTTTTTTTTTTTTTTTTGGTTGGTTTGTTTGTTTGTTTTTGTATTCCTTCAATTTCTTTTCCTAGAACCAGAGCCTCTGTCCTGTTTTTCTAGGTCTCATAATGATTTTATATGCCACCTACCATACTTTTAATTGATTGTATTTCTGCTTCAACAGGTGAAAACTGAGTCTAATCTTTACAACAAAGAAGCAGATTGATAAAATTGATAGAAATACTTGTTTAGTAGTCAGCCAGTTGTTAATCGATGGCATTTATCATTCATGCATTCAGTCATTCATTCACTTACTCGGCATCTACAATATCCCAAGAAGGGAGTTGGGAGCAAGGTAGGCAAAGACTAATAACATAGTACTTTGCCTAAAGCATATTTAAGTCTAGTCAAGAGAACTGGTCCATTAATGGACAATCAATCACAGTAATAGTGAGATGAGCAATATAAATAAAAAAACAGAGAGGGATACATGAGAATACAAGAGGAACACCCTTGCTAAGCTTGAAAGATCAGAGAAGGCTCCTGATTAAAAAAAAACAAAAACAAAAACAAAACAAAACAAAACAAAAAACAGTGTTTTCCAAAGTTTGGTTAATAGGTCACCTGCATTAGAGTTACATGTTGGTGCTTGAACATGCCAGGTCTCTTGTTCTGTTCTATAACTACTGCATGCAAATTTCTGTTTTTTCAACAGGAATCTGCATGTGTAGCCAACATCTCAGGAATGTAATTTGGGTAAGGGAAGGAAATGGATCTGGAAAGTTCCCTGTTCAAAGTGCCAAAAGCAGGAAAAGCTGAATGATTACTGTCCAAGACCAAAGACCGAAAGGTATAGATAGGGTTAAGGATCTCTAGACTGACATGCTTTGACATTGATGTAAAGTGCCAAAGTTTTGTGTCAAAGAGGTCAGCCTTCGAATCTTCCACTAACTACATTGGCTGTATTGTTACAGTTGTGCAAGCTGATGTTTCCCCACTTTGACAAAAAGGGCAGTGAAACCACACACATTAAAAGATGGTGAAGATTCAATGTTATTAAATGTATAAAAACATTGACTTTCAAAAATGCTTAACCTCTTTACCTTTATATGTGTTTCTGCCAAAAAGGGTTGCCTCCTTTTTGTTTGTTTGTTTGTTTGTTTTATAGGTATTGGTCTTCAGTTGTTAAATATAAATGCCAATTCACTTTATGCCATGCACAGGAGAGCAGCTGCACACATGGGAGCTTAATAAACGACTTTCAACAATAGTCGTGATAGTGTTTATACCTTAAGTCATGTGTAATATTATTGACTTCACATTACATTCCACTCAAGAAACATAGCCCATTAAGAAAAACATACGGGGATGAATTTGTTGATTATATGAACATTGGCTCTGACCTAGCTTGCAAAAAATAGCAAATGAGAGAAAGACATATTTGGCTAAATGTCAAAGAAAATATTTTAAAACATATTGGGAAATATGTTAGCAGATGTTTCTCAATGTTTAATATTGTTTTTGGTGAAGCTTACTGTTGGCATAATATTTTCACTCAGATCTAAACTGCTTTGTTCCTAAGAAAATGAAAAGTGTATCCACCTCTCTGATTATGACCCTTTTGTTACTTATTTGAATGGAAGAGAGAGGACTAGAACAATTGTGCTTGAAATCACTCTTTATTGAAGCTTTCCATTTTGATATTTCATGCTGTCCTTGTTTTCTTGATTTCCCATGAATTCAGATATTATTTTCTAATTATGGCAAGACAATAATAGCTGAGCTGCAGCAGGCTTTTTCTATTACTGAGTTTGGTAAACAAGGTATTCATGATTTCAGCAGATGTCTTTGATTTGAGATACTTTACTTCTTTCTAAGTAGGGGATGAGTGAGCTATAGGCATAAGTCCATCATACCAGGAACAATGTTATAATTATATAGTCAGCAGCCCCAAAACTCTAGCCATTACTCATCAAACGTGAATTATTTGCTCATCAGTCATGTTGCTAGTGCTCTTTTAAAATTATTTTCATTTCTTCTACCTTGTAGATTATCACATAAAACTTGAATATGACTTTGTTGTTACTTAACAATAATCCCTCCTTCATTTTATACTATTGCTGTTAATGTGATAACTACATTGCAAAAATGCTTGTTCACCAGTACTTGTTAGGGGTCTTTTTGCTTTAAGGCAAACATTTTTTTTGAAGATTTATGTATTTATTTGAGATGGGGAAAGGGCAGAGGGAGAGAATTTTCAAGTAGACTCCCTGATGAATGTCCATCTCAATACCACAACCCATGAGATCACGACCTGAGTGAAAACCAAGAGTTTGATACTCAACCCACTGAACCACACAGGCCCCCATAAAGACATACATTTCCATGCATTCTTATTGTCTGTGATTATTTTTTAGACTCAGTGCTTTTATTATAGACTGTCTGTAGACAAAAATATGTATTTTTTGCTATGTTATACAAAACCTTCCATGATTTGATGTTTATCAGGCTTTTATGGATATATCACATGTCACATCCTTTACAAATCCCACACTCAAGCTGACATGAATTCTTTATAAGACATGTCTATATTCTCTTAGCTTTATGTATTGATGACTCTGTTTCTTCTCCCCATGACAGATACCTTTTGCCTATATTTCCATAAGTTCCTTTTTTAAGGACATTGTAAATAGAATCCTCTGTTGATGGACATTTAGGAGACTTCTAATATTTTGTTATAATAAGCAAGCTTCAGTGGACATTCTTGTACATGTCTCCATATGTGTATGTACAAGTGTTTCTTGGGAATATACACACATACATAATGTATGCTTAGCTCTGTCTGGCTTCCCAGAGGCCTTGGTAGAAGGTGTGACAGCCCCCAGATGATTCATCCTATGCTGGGAGGTAGAGGTGGACTTCCCTTTCCTCTGCTGCACTTTGCTTGTTCTCAGTGGAGCTACATGACACCAGTGGAAGCATGCCATCCACTGCAGACACACGGATATCTCCTACATGTATACCATGTTCAGGGAGCTTTTGGTGGAATTCTGTCCTGGTGGGAGGCAGCAAGAACTGAAACAGGAACTACTGAAATTTTTTTCTTTTCTTTCTAGGGAGATTTAAGTGAGCCTCCTTTTCTGAGGGCAAGAGCTGAGGCTGGGTTGGCCAGGGGCCATGGGCCCTGGCTCCACAGTTGACCATTCACCAGGACTGAAGGGTAAAAGGCCAGTAATAAGAGTCCTTTTCCCAGCTCATTAGGTTTTAAGAGCAGACCACTGTAGTCTAAATAGTTTATTTTTGCTTTTGTTTCCCTTGCCTCAGGAAACATATCTAGAAAAATGTTGCTAGGCCAATGTCAGAGAAATTACTGCCTGTGCTCTATTCTAGGATTTTTATGGTTTCCACTCTTACATTTAGGTCCTTAAGTCATTCCACATTTATTTTTGAGCATGATTTAAGAAAGTGGTCCAGTTTCATTCTTTTGCGTGTAGTTGACCAGTTTTCCCAACACCATTTGTGAACTAGGTGGAGGGGATTAAGAGTATACTTTTAGTGATGAGCACTGAGTAATGAACAGAATTGTTGAATCACTATATTGTACCCTAAAGCTAATATCATACTATATGTTAATTATGCTGCAATTAAAATGTAAAAATATGTATAAAAATAAGAAAATAAAGTATGTTAAAAAAAAAAAAAAGAAAGAGAGAGAGAGAGAGAGAAAGAGACTGCAGGAAATGTCGACACCACAGCAGAGTAAATCTGCCCAGGAGTTGTTTTTAATGGGAATGTATCTCAAGTCAGTGCCCTTTGATCTTCACATGGCCGCTTGTTCGGGTTATTTATCAGTTAGAGGGCAGTGGAATAATTTGAGCTTAAAAACGTTGGTAACACTTCAAATCACATCTATTTCTATTTTTATTTATGTTTATGTTTGGAGGAAAAGGAAACAAAAGCAAAAATGAACTATTAGGACTTCATCAGATTGAAAGCTTCTGTAAGTGGACGAACCAATCAACAAAACTAAAAAAAACCTTCAGAATAAGAGAAGATATTTACAAATGGCATATCTGAGAAAAGGTTAATACCCAAAATGCATAAAAAGTTTATAAAATGAAACAACCAAAAAGTGAATAATTCAATTAAAAATGGAAAGAAGACATGAATAGACATTTTTCCAAAGAAGACATACAGATGGCCAACAGACGTGTGAAAAGATGCTTAACATCACTCATCAGCAGGGAAATACAAATCAAAACTACAATGAGATACCACCTCCCACAAGTCAGAATGGCTAAAATTAACAAGTCAGGAAACAGCAGGTGTTGGCAAGGATGCAGAGAAAGGAGAACCTTCTCACACTGTTGGTGGGAATGTAAACTTGTGCAGCCACTGGAAAACAGTATGGAGGTTCCTTAGAAATTTAAAAATAGAACTACCCTAGGATCCAGCGATTGCACAACTAGGTATTTACCCAAAGAATACAAAAATACTGATTCAAAGGGACACATGCACCCCAATGTTTATAGCAGCATTATCGACAACAGCCAAATTAAGGAAAGAGCCCACATGTCCCTTGACCAATGAATGGATAAAGTGTGATCTGTGTGTGTGCACACTGAATAATACTAAGCTAAGAAAAAGAATGAAAACTTAACATTTTCAATGACGTAGATGGAAATAGAAGGAATTATGCTAAGTGAAATAAGTCAGTCAGACAAAGACAAATACCATATGGTTAAACTCATATGTGGAACTTAAGAAAGGAAGTAGATGAACATAGGGAGGAAATGAGAAGACAAACCAAGAAACAGACTCAACTACAGAGGGCAAACTGAGGGTTGTTGGAGAGGAGGTGGGCAGGGGATGGGTTAAATGTGTGATGGGGATTAAGGAGGGCACTTGTTATGATGAGCCCTGGGCTTTATATATATGATGAATCACTAAATTGTACTCATGAAATTAATATTACAGCATATGTTAGCTAACTGGCATTTAAATAAAATCTTGAAACTACAAAAAAAATTCCTATATATAGAACTATAGCATGTAAATTTTCAATTTTACAAATTATGCTGAATTTGGCCATAAGTAGTTGTACCAATTTAGAATTCTACCCAACAGTAATGATCTTACCATAGTAAATAGTCAATGCTTAGTATTGGTGGATTTTAATTACCACTAAATTTTAAAACATTTTAATTTTGAAATATTTCACAAAATGTGATACCAACAATTTCATTGTGGTTTTAATTTTAATTTCCCTGAATACAAGAGACATTTCCTAAAATTCTATGATTACAGAAATAAATAAATTTTATCCATACAAGAGTAAAACAGTGTAATCATAACAAAGGAACTAGAGCACATTATAAGCATGGATTATTCTTAACAATTAAAATATTGATTTTAAAAACGTATGTATACTTATATAACCTACTTTTTATATAGTAGGATTCCACTTATATAAAATCTAAAAACAAGCAAATCGAGCCTATTTATACTTCTGGATACATTTTTAAATAGCAAAAATTGGTATTTCTGGGAATAGTGGTTAAGGACTCTCACTGTAGAGGGGGACACAGACTTCATTTGATTCTGGAATAGTTTATCTTATTGGTGGGCTCACCAATATTTTATTTTTTCTATAGCTTTTCAACTCATAAATATTTTTATGATTAAAAATATGGATTACATATAGGTGATTGCTGTTTTATCCTCTCTTCTATCATTTTTCCTTATAAGACATGAAAGAGAAAAAGTGAGCTGTGCTTAACTCCATTCCATTGCTAACCTACCTGAGCTGAGCCACCACGATGCATTGTCTATATTGTTGCAATTGCATGACAAATGGTCTCCCTGGTTCCTTCTCCACCCTTCCTTTATATAGTCTATTTCATTTTAAAAATTGCCATTAGTTCTGCAAATATTTAAGTCAGATCATATCATTTTTCACCTCAAAAGCTGGTGATCATTTCCTATTCCAATCAGAATGACAAATATATTTCACACAATGGCTGTAAGATATTAAGTCTCTCAGCTTATCTTTTACTACTCTATGATCAGAAATACAGGAGAATACTTTAGGGCATTTATTCTAGATATCTGTTCTGCTTGGAAGACTATTTCCAAAGACAGGTACTTAGCCAATCCCCCCACCTCCTTCATGTCTTTTTTCAGATCACACTTTCTCAAACTGGTCCACCTAAACAATGAATTCAATGCCCTAACTTGCTCTCCAATGACACTACCTTGCTACAGATCTCTTCTCATTCTATTCCACTTTCCCCGTTTTCAATAGCACTTGTCAATTATAATATGCTATACAATTTACTTATTTATTTACTTATTTCCTTCCATTAGAACATAAGTTCCCCAAGGCAGGGAATGATCTCAAGTAGCTAGCATATGTGGCACTCAATAGATATTTTATATCATGAGGCCTAAATAAATAACCAAGAGAAGAGAAAATTTCCAAATTCTATCTCATACTCAGGGTAATCTCATGGAGGACAAATCAGGACAGTTGGTGGCATTAAATAAATATTTTTTTCTGTGTGTATGTTTGTGTATTCTTACAACTTCATTTGGCTAAATTTATCAGTAGTCAATATGTGTATGATGACGCAAGTCCATGAAGATATTACCAGGTGCCATATTAGAGACCCCAAGGTCCAAGAATTCTGAACTTTCATGAGAAAAACCCACAATAATAATATTATGCAGTAATCATGACAAGAAGTATTAGCCTTGGCTTGTCACTTTACTTCTGACTAGAACTCAAAAGAATGTTGACCCTAAAACAGTGTAGAAAATATACACACTTTACTTTTTATTACATTATCTAAAATAAATCTTGTAGCCATACCTAATTTGATAAGAGTGAGAAAATACAATCTTACTATGTTCCAGAAGGATAAGCAGAAATATTTGGAACCATAATAATGACCACCTAATTGGCCTCACATAATTTAAGAATTTCTTTTTTCCCTCATGCCCACCTTAAATGTTTTTTCTATAAACAGCTGGAGAGGAGAAAAAGGCTCAAGTTATGAGTACCTGGTATTAGCCAGATGAAACAAAAGACTTGTACATCTCTGAAAGATCCATGCTTATTTACTAAAGACCAATGCTAATCCAAAATATTACAACACTGAGTACCCTGGAACTTACCTTTCAGCTAGATTATAATCTTTTGCTAGATTACTTTATAGGTAAATATTATACAATGGCATCTAACCTAGAGGTTGCCATTCCTGAATTCCTCTTGTAATTACTCTGAACATTTGTTAAAGACAGACCTTTTGGTATCACTTTAGGAGATCAAGACTGAGTAGATCTGAGGTGAATATCATGGATATATGTTTAAAATGAATATCTCCTCCAATGGATGCTGGTGTTGTTATGTGGAGACTAGAATTTATACCCCCCCCCCCAAAAAAAAAAAGTTAAAAGTCTCAAGCTTTCCTGACTTCCAGAGGACTGATTCAGATATAGCCTGGGATCAAGGAATCAGTATTTGTAACTAGTACTTCAAGTGATTCTGGTCATCTGACAGGCTCTGTAACTATTAACTCAACCTATTGTTATAGAGGAAGGAACTGACAGCTAAAATGAGTTGATCCCTTGTCTTTGAGGCTACATAGGGCTGTGCAGTGTTGACACTAGAACTAAAGGATGATAAAGAATACTCAAAATCAAAAAGTATAGAGGTAATCTAGTTGCCTGAGTTAAAAATGAGAAAATTGAGTTACAAAAAACAAAGCTGTTTACCATGAAGGCAAGGAGTTTGCAATTCCTGAGTCCTAACACATTGACCACAGGACATTTATGACTAATTATGACATTGGTGCCTGCCTGCCTGCCTGCCTTCCTTCCTTTCCTCCCTCCCTCTTTCCTTTAATGGTTTTCTATACTACAAAACTATTCTCAATCATTTGCTTGCTAAAGAGAGAGAGGAAGATTTTGAGTCCTGGGCATTTGTCCAGAATGGCAGAGATCATTCATAGGGAACCAGGAAGTGCCTCCTTGGGGCCACAGCCTCTCTTGAGCTCAAGCTGCTGCCTATAGAGTCATATGTCTTTTCAGCAAGCTATGACATCTCAGCTATCTGCCATTTCCCCCTGAAAGCTGCTGTTGCCCATTTCTTGGTGTTTTTTTTTTAGGCCCAAGACTTCAGCTGCTCTTTGCTGCTATTGAAGGAAAGAAGTGTCCAGATTGATATAGTTGAGTATTTTTGTTAAGCTTTGTGAAAAAGTAGTAAATAAATAATTGACATGATAAAATTTAAAGCATAAGAAAATTTGTGAGGTTGTTAAAATCATCTTTTCTGTTTCATAATTGTTGACTATAGCCTAAAGAAAGAAATTGGAATCTCTAAGATTTTGCACCAAACTGTTATTTCCAATGAAGAGATTCACAAATGGTGACCACCACATCCCAGTTCCTCAAGCAAGACAAGAAGGCATCACATGCTTGATAATAGGTATCTTCTCCTCCCATCACTGTGCATTTGTAAAGATGTTAGCAACTCTCGAATGCTAACTTCCAGTGTATTGTTCAGTTTTTTTTCTTCTCAAGTGCATTTCTTCTTTTTTTTTAAATTTTTTATTTTTTCAGTGTAACAGTATTTATTATTTTTGCACCACACCCAGTGCTCCATGCAATCCATGTCCTCTCCAATACCCACCACCTGGATCCCCCAACCTCCCACCCCCTGCCCCTTCAAAACCCTCAGATTGTTTTTCAGAGTCCATAGTCTCTCATGGTTCACCTCCCCTTCCAATTTCCCTCAACTCCCTTCTCCTCTCTATCACCCCTTGTCCTCCATGCTATTTGTTATGCTCCACAAATAAGTGAAACCATATGATAATTGACTTTCTCTGCTTGACTTATTTAACTCAGCATAATCTCTTCCAGTCCTGTCCATGTTGCTACAAAATCTGGGTATTCATCCTTTCTGATGGAGGCATAATACTCCATAGTGTATATGGACCACACCTTCCTTATCCATTCGTCCGTTGAAGGGCATCTTGGTTCTTTCCACAGTTTGGCGACCGTGGCCATTTCTGCTATAAGCATTGGGGTACAGATGGCCCTTCTTTTCACTACATCTGTATCTCTGGGGTAAATACCCAGTAATGCAATGGCAGGGTCATAGGGAAGCTCTATTTTTAATTTCTTGAGGAATCTCCACACTGTTATCCAAAGTGGCTGCATCAACTTGCATTCCCACCAACAGTATAAGAGGGTTCCCTTTTCTCCACATCCTCTCCAACACATGTTGTTTCCTGTCTTGCTAATTTTGGCCATTCTAACTGGTGTAAGGTGGTATCTCAGTGTGGTTTTAATTTGAATCTCCCTGATGGCTAGTGATGATGAACATTTTTTTCATGTGTCTGTTAGCCATTTGTATGGCTTGTTCAGTTTTTTTTTTTAACCCAAGAAGCCATAGGAAAACACTACAGTGAATAATAATGAGTCTTCAAAAATTAAATTACAGAAAAAAGAGATGTTTAAAATGTTAATAAACTTCTTTAATTACAACTCAAATGTTTTTAAAGGTTTCATTTATTTATTTACTTGAGAGACAGAGAGAGAATACATGAGCAGTGGGGAGGAGCAGAGGCAGAGGGAGAAACAGACTCCCAGCTGAGCAGGGAGCCTGGTGTGGGATTCAATGTGGGACTCAATTCCAGGACCTTGAAATCATGACCTGAGCTAAAGGCAGACACTTAGACAACCAATCTACCCACATGTCCTAAAATTGTCTCTACTATTTCTCACTTTTAGCTTCTGCAGAATAAGCACACTATTAAGTGAAACCAAATTTCTGGGTCATAGAGTGCTTTCTGAGGGATCAGAGCTGTGCTGGAACCTTAAACATATTCTCTGAGCTCTTGTGCCTTTGCTTCCTCTTTTCGCAGGCAATCAGGTCTATTCTAGATTTTTGTAGACTCAGGCCTTCAGTTAAAGGAAAAGGAAGTTCCTGAGGAAAGGTAATAGTAAATACTCATTCACAAATCCATCAGTCTATTACAATTTGTACCAGAAAATAGCCCCTTTAATTTTATATACATTATATACATTATTTCAAATGATTGATATGGTTATTCTTTTTTTTTTCTGTTCATAAATATTTTAGGAGCATCTGAGTGGTTCAGTTAAGTGTCTGCCTCTTGATTTTGGCTCAGGTCAATGTCTCTGGGTCCTGGGATTGAGCCCCATGTCAGGCTCTCTGTTCTGAGGAGAGCCTGCTTCTCCCTCTCCCTCTGACATTCCCATGGCTTGTGCTCTCCTGCTTTCTCATTCTGTCAAATAATTAAATAAAAATATTTATTAAAAAAATTTAGTTGGTGTTTCTAATAAAAAATGATTCAAACATGCACATTTAATGTCTATGGTGCAATAACATTTGCAAAACTAAAAAAAATCCATAATAAAATTTTAATACCAAGTTTGACAATTATTACAGGTTTTCTGCTAACAATTTTTGCTGTTTCAAGTGGAAAAGAAAATAAGAAAGGAAATTATTAGGAAAAAAAGATTACTTGTGATTTTCTTCTGAAAAGATGGTGAGAATAAAAACTCATGGTCATGTTTTACTGTGATTAACCTAGGAGTAGACCCATTATTTATAGTTTTTCCCAAGGCTATATGTATGTTAAGCTCATTTTTATCAGATAGTCTTTATACAATTATTCTTAATTATTTTGCCATTTTGTGGAAATGACTAATCCATGTGTCCTAAATGAAAAATATCTGCACAATTACCTAACTGCATTTTAAATCTTACCTACTGTTCCAAATCAGAGACTTGAACACCTGATGCCTCTCTGAATTAATACTATAATTTTACACTACAAAAAAAACTATCAGAAGAGCCAATTTAATTACTGAAAAATCAGACAGTTTTTCTTCCCTTTTTTTTTGCTATAGAGAAACTTTATCTGTAACTTATAAAAATATTCAGATAGAAAGAATATTCTTTACCTTACATAATTCTTAATGTCTTTTTTTTTTTTTTTTTTTTTTAAAGGGAGAGAAAATGCTGGGTGGGGAGGAACAGAAAGAGGAGGAGAAGGAGAGGACCTTAAGCGGACTCCATACCCAGCACGGAGCCCAACTCAAGGCTTAATGTCATGACCCTGAGATCATGACCTCAGTCAAAATCATAAATCTGGTGCTTAATGGACTGAGCCACCCAGGCACCCCTCAACATCTTTATATGTTGGCCAAAAATGGACTAGTTGCTCTCAACTAAAACAAAACTCCTTCTGAATGACTGACAACTTTTGTAGACACAGCTGCAGTGTATAATGATGGTAAAATTGATTACTTAATTTTCACTGTATTCCTATTACAATTATAAATATATTTGGAGAAAGGTAATTTTCATAAAGATAAATCATTTTTTTCCCCTCGTACATTCAATAGCTCTATTCTTTTTTTTTTTAATTTTATTTTTTATAAACATATAATATATTTTTATCTCCAGGAGTACAGGTCTGTGAATCGCCAGGTTTACACACTTCACAGCACTCACCATCAATAGCTCTATTCTTAAATCAAATTTGTATACGATATAAAGTTAACTTTCAGAAAGCAATCAATACTTATTTACCACTTGGAAGTATTTTAAAGAAAAATACATTTCCAGTGTGTAAATTTGGGAGTAATGCTCACAATGGTCATACTGGGAAATATTTAGTTAGGTAGTAAAAATCTCATTTTTTCTTAATTTCCAAAGGTAGGGGTTCATTATAATAGGATAGTTTATTCTTCAGTTTTTATTTATGTTCTAACTTTCAGTGCTTACGATGTCATAACGAGATATCTCCTCAAAACATTGTGATCTCCTCTACACTCAAAGGGTATAATGGTAGATGGGAGGGAAGAAAATAGTAGAAATTGAGCATTAAAAAAATTGGTCAGGTCCAATCATTTGCTCCTGCAGTTTCTACTTTCTTCTCCTCTTTATTCCCACTTCCTCCAACCTTCTAGTTTTTCTGTAATTCTTTGCTCTTTTGGAGCTCTGCCTCACCATGAAAAGAACACAGGCAGCTAACCTACTGGTTTAGGAGGAAGAGGAAGGACCTGGAAACCTGGTTGCTCTGTTCATTGCAGGCACAACCCATGCTTCTTCAGCCTGCTTGAAGAGCTCCAGGGAGGAAGAGAGACCACTGAAGGTCCACAGAGCACCTGGCCAGCTTGCACCTATGTGCACGATGTTGAACGATCGCTGCTTTAAACCACTGAGTTCTGCCTAGTCTGTGCGGCAGCAGATAGCACCAACATGGGGAGGGGCACAGCCACCAGAGGTAGAGCTGATGCAGGAGATGATGCCACTGGGACATAGAGAGTGTAATTGGTAAAAACAGACTTGTGAGGGAAGAAAGATATGGATTTTTAGCGTAAGTAACTATGGAGATAAAAAGTTAGGGAATAAACAGTGAAGTTCCATAAACTTTCATCCAAACTGCTAGGACCAAATGTGTATGGAATATTGAATCTGCAGACGTTATACAGTTATTAAAATGTAATATATGGTATATTTTTGACCTCAGTCAAAATCATAAATCTGGTGCTTAATGGACTGAGCCACCCAGGCACCCCTCAACATCTTTATATGTTGGCCAAAAATGGACTAGTTGCTCTCAACTAAAACAAAACTCCTTCTGAATGACTGACAACTTTTGTAGACACAGCTGCAGTGTATAATGATGGTAAAATTGATTACTTAATTTTCACTGTATTCCTATTACAATTATAAATATATTTGGAGAAAGGTAATTTTCATAAAGATAAATCATT